>NC_062531.1:4870808-4943308 GCF_022655615.1 Tachysurus fulvidraco
ACAGTATTTATTGCTAATTTTATTCGATTCCTTTCCTTCTGGGCTCTCTAGTTTCCTCCTCCACTCCAAAGACATGCATCTGACTGGAATCTCAAAATTGTCCACAGTTTGTGAATGGGTATGAGTGTGTGTGATTGTGTCAAGTGATGGTTTGGCACTTTGTCCAGGGTGTCTCCTGCCTTTTGCCTCGGGTCTCCTGGGATAGACTCCAAGTTCCCCATGACCCTGTTTAAGATAATCACTACAGAATTAGAAATATGTGTACTTTGTCTTAGTATATACAACTTCCAATTTAATTATAGCAGAGTGACATGAAGTACTGCAGTAAAGTCCTGAGAGAATATATATTATATATTATTATCAACTATTACACATTTTTATCTATTTCTATTCACCTACATTAAATTCTAGGTATATACTGCCATTTAATTCCGCTAGATTAATATTCATTATTAAGTTAAAATGTTTATATGCTTTATTTTTACTCCCATGTCTTCTACAGCGCAAGATCGAATAGCTTTACGGGGTTCAAGCAGCCCGTGTGAGGGCCGTCTGGAGGTTTACCACAATGATCAGTGGGGTTTGGTTGGCCATCATAACTGGGTGGAAGTAAACGGTAAAGTAGTGTGCAAGTCTTTAGACTGTGGTGATCATGTGAAATCTGGGATTTTACCACATACCTACCTGAAAAACCAACCTGAAATCTTTTGGATGGATGAAGTCAATTGTACTGGGAATGAGGAAGGGCTCATGCACTGCCCTTTCAGGGGCTGGAATAACGCTTATTGCCTCAGACAAAACTTTATTTCAGTCATTTGCTCAGGTATGTAAATATTTTCTGTCTTAAAGGATGCTACATTTAGAAAGCATGGTTGCTTATTTTGTTAAAACTTGGTCAAAATGTTAACCTCAGAGACGGCAGCTATAGAATAATTATTGAAAAATCTTCCAAATGAGTTTATAAAAGCGTACTCAAAGTTGTAGTACAAGCAGAATAACAACAATTAACCAGAACTACTACTATATCAGAACCGGAGTTATAGAAAACTGATCAACACCTTCTGACCAATCACAATTGAGACTTTGATATAAAAATATAACAGATATATCAATATATGCCACATTAAATGTTAAATAAAAAAATGTCTAACAATGCATTAGCTAGTTTTGATTACTCAGCTGTTAGTAATGTTAGGCTATAAAATAAAGTCTATTTAGTCAATCAAACTAATTGTCAATGCTAATAGTGTTGAAAGGGAAATCTATTTGTTCGGAAATGCTAACTAAGAGCTAATTAGTTCACAAGGCAATCTCAAAGCCTTTCAGTCAGTATTTCAAAGTGGAAAGACTTAAAACTAGGTATTTGTTGCTGCTTTGCTGTTCTAAATGTCATACTTTACTATAAACGTGCTCTCTGCTTAATATGACATTAAATACGATATAGTAAACTGATTTCTTTTTTATTGGCACAGGGAAAATTTCTCTGAGTCTGGAACAAAATGAAATCACAAACGACTGTGCCGGTCTGGTCCAGTTCACGACACCGACCCGCAGAATCAACGTGTGCAAAGAGAACTGGAGTGAGTTTCATGGTTGCCTAACAGAAACAGTCAGTAGGAATTGTAATGCACACAACAGCAGTGTCCAGGATATACGCACACACACACACACACACACACACACGCACACACACACGCGCACACACACACACACACACACACACACACACACACACACACACACACACACACACACACACACACACACACAGTACCGGGGGGGTTGAGCAGGCCTGATAATGGCTCTGAGGAGCAGAATCTCTAGAATCTCTATGCACGATAGGCTCAAATTCGTGGGAATTTGTGGGTGGGCGTTACAATGCTGATTAGTGCGAGGCTGTGTAGAATACACAGTAGACATTGTCAGTCAATTCAATTTACGGAAAGGAGATGCTCAATTTTAAAAAATGTGTTGAGTTAGAATCAGGTATCTCTCAAACACTCACTCAAGTTCTTCCACCCCAACCTTCATGCTCCATGTCTTCATGAAGCTCAAGGGGCTTTGTGCACAGGGGCTTTGTCGTGCTTGTACAGTGTTTAAGCCATTACATAGATTCTAAAGGGAAAGTGTCAGACTTTCTGGCACACTCACATAAGGGTCTGATTAGCAGGTGTTTACAACTTTTTAGCTATTACAGTGTATGTTATATATAGAAGTAATTTCTAGTTACAGTATATAAGTAACTTTTTCATAGCAAAAGTACTGCATACTATATGTACAGTATTGTCTATATTCTTGTCTTTGGGTGTGAGCACAGTATTGTGTGTGTGTGTGTGTGTGTGTGTGTGTGTGTGTGTGTGTGTGTGTGTGTGTGTGTGTGTGTGTGTTTCAGAGAATTAAATGCAAAACTGTATCTTAATACTTCAAAAACTTTACTGTTGGACCAACTTTAGTACATTAACATGTGCATTATCTAAGTAGCCTGTGATGTCCATTATGTTGTTTAATTGTTACATTGCATGTTCTCGCAGAAATTAAATCCTTCTAACATGAAATATTGATCTCATACAGATGACGACATAGGGAATAGGCTGTGCAGAGAAGTTAATTGTGGGACTTATCAGGAACTGATGCCCAGCATATTTAAATCGATCGAAAGTCCACACAGCGTGACACTAAAATGTACCGGCAATGAAGACTTCACGTGGCAATGTGCGGCCAATTCAGCATGCGAAACAAAAATCAGCATCATCTGCACACGTAAGATTGTGGCTTGATACTATCTAAGTTATACTCAATAATTCCATCTAATACCTCTCTGTGTTTTCGTTCTTGAGAAGCCTGTGTGTTTTTTCAGTGTAGAATCTACACATAAACCCATTATTATGCATCTTAAAACCTAGAGAACCCATAATTTCTAAAAGTGTACATAAATTCTGTGTTTCTTCATCGTGCAAGCTTCAATTGGATCATTTTTTATCATAACACTTAACAAGCAAACTAGCGAATTAACCACATTAAATTTTGTAGCTGTGCTTGTTAAACTAGCTCTATATACTAATTATGGTATGGTTACAAAGTAAATAAATATTTCTAGATCGTTTCTGTAAAATTTATTTGCTTTCTTAAAGTGTTACAAACCCTTAATTTTGGTTAAAACCAGAGTTGTTGCTAGACATAAACATCTACTGTGGCAGATGTCCCCATTACTCGAAATTTACCTGTTTTGTATGTATAAACTATATCATGTCACATCAGACTTACTTAAAGATAACAGACCTACTTAACGGAAAGAGATATTATAGATGATTTCTTTACCCTATTTTTGGTAAAGAATTCATCTATAATATCTGGTTCCTTTAGGTAAGGAATCCCATAGGTGTCAAAGTTAAGGGTAAAACCTAGGCATATAATACAACCAGCCACAACTGGAAGTCTTCTCACTCATATGTAGTCTCTCTGTTTTTCTACCTCTGCTTGGTAAAAATAAATATGATTGGAAATCATTTGTCTCACTATTTTAAAGTTTCTTCAGTTTCAGTCGTAGCCTATTATTACTTCTATTATTACTACTTTCCTAACACACGCCGATGCACTGACTGTAGGGAGCCAGCTACTGCTAACATCTGCTGTTTTTTCCCTGGCTGCATTGCATATACCAGGGGTCGGCATCCCGCGGCTCCGGAGCAGCAAGTGGCTCTTTGAGTGTTTAACGTTGTGACCCCTGGCATATATGATAAAAATTCCGGTAAATTCCGGTAAAATTCCATATTAAATTTCCTGTTTAAAAGTAGTTTTTGGGGCGTTTTGCCAGCATGGAGGCGCTTGAAACAGGAAGCAACGTCATGCGAATTGGCCAATTAATATTACAGACGTCCTGAGGTAAAATTGCATTACTCCACGTCCCCACGTAAAACTAGTCCCCTCCGAATAGTGCTTTAGACTATTTATTTTCTGTATAAATTCTCACAGATTTTGACAGTGATTCTCCAGAATGTTCCAACCTCACACAATGAAAATTGAGGTACATCACATAGACAGTATACTTCTTCATGCCATTCTAATCAAAGTATTTACCTAACAGAACATGATCATATCCGTCTGCACGGTGGTCCTGATGTCTGTGAAGGATTTTTGGAGAAGAAGAGCATCACTGAAGGAAAGTGGGTTAATGTGAATGAAGGAGAGTTTGATTCCAACATAGCTGATAAGATGTGTGCTAAGATGACGTGTGGCCTTAGTGTGAAACCAGGCAATAAAAGCAAGAGCACCTACCTTAAATGCTCAGGTAAGCAAATTACCATGTGACCATTTGAGTATGTTGTTATAGTCAAGCTAACAAGTCATTAAAACTGTTCAGTAATGCTAAGTGAAGGCTAATCCATTAGTAATAGAATGTGCATCACAATTTGTAAATCTAAACCAAATATATTAGATTTCTATCCATTTTCTCTAGCACATAAACAACATCTTGTTCAAAATCATGACATTTACTGCATTAGTAAAAGCCACGTTATCATTAGCCACGTTAGCTATGTTCATTAAGTGCTTGTCTTGTTTTCCAAATACACAATGCTAATTATTACAAAAAATGTTTGTCTATGAGTGATCAATGATTGCAGACTATTCATTTGCAGCTAAGCTTCTCTTGTCCATACCCTGCATTTCAGATCGTGTCAAGATACAGCTAGAAAACAATATGAAAACGCCATCACAGTGTCATGGAGAAATCCGTGTAAATGTGAATGGCTCTCTCAGTGCAGTGTGTAGCAAAGATACTACTTACATGAAGATTGCTGCGCTGGTGTGCCGAGAGTTACAGTGTGGAGTCGACATTTCAACCACTGTGGTGAATGGCTCCTTAAAAAAGGAAGGCAAATTCAGTCTTATTGGCTGTAATGGACAGGAAAAATCTGTGTGGGAATGCTTGCACAAAGATGACAAAGTTGGCAGTTGTCAAACCATCAATATTGTATGTTCAGGTAACTGCAATGCAAGTAACTCAATTGATCAAATTGCTGGAATGCTGTGTAATTCTTTTCAAAGGTTGGAACAGTGTGAAAAGTGATGGTAAATAGTATGGTACTGTAAATGTCCAGTGTTCTTTTAACCTCTGTAGTCAACACAGGTTCAAACAGAGTCCCACCAGCCTTTGTCTCAATTTTGTATGTCAGTATCTCCACTGTCTCTCCTCCAGTCTCTGCCTCTCCAGTCTGTCCTTCGTTCTTCCCTTCAATCCTCCCTAATTATTGCACTTCCTTCTCTAGTATTTTCCTCTGTTTCTTACCAGTTTTTCATTCAGTCTCTTTCCAGTCTCTCTTGCAGCATTTTTCCAGTATCACCTTCAGTCTCAGTCTCCTTTCCAGCTGTTTCCAGTCTCTCCTTCAGGTTTTTTTTCATTATTTCCTTCAGTCACAGTATCTCTTTCCATCATTCCCAGTCTCTCCTTCAACCTTTTTTTCATTAGGTATCTCTTTCCATCATTCCCAGTCTCTCCTTCAACCTTTTTTTCATCATTTCCCTCAGTCCCGGTATCTCTTTCCATCACTCCCAATCTTTCCTTCTGCCTTTTTTCCAGCATCATCTTCTGACAGTCTCTTTCAGTATCTCCCCAGTCTCCCCTTTAGTCTTTTTTGCCAGTCTCTTCTCCAGTTTTTCTTTTAAATTCTTTCAGTCTTATGCAGTTTATTCTGAATCTACTAACAGTTTCTCCCCACTCTCTCCTCTAGTATCTCTCTATCTGTCTCTTTACCAATTTCTACATGATTCCAACAAAACTTTCTCTCTCCAGTCTTTCCTTCAGTCGGACATTTCTATAATTATTGCTTATTCAGCCATGGTGTTGTTAGTATATTTTTCTTGCTTCTAAATTGTGATTCATCTTGAATCGCAGGCTCTCTGGACATGCATCTGGTCAACGGTCCAGACAAGTGTGCAGGCCAACTGGAGGTGAAATTTTCTGGTTCTTGGAGCACCATAAGCTCTACAAACTGGACAAAGCAGAATTCAGACATGGTGTGTCAACATCTTGAATGCGGAGAATCGATGGATATCAATCAATACCACTTTGTCATGAGCAGATTACCTATACTGAAATGGATTCTGAATTGCACTGGCCGTAGCATCTTGAATTGTACCATGGAAAAAAATGAAAATATTCAGGAGAATTCAGCTGTCAACATCCTCTGCAACAGTATGTGATTTAATATATTTGTTTTTGTTTATATTTGGAATGTAATGCATGTTGAATTGCATCTACAGGTAGCTTGATTCTGAGTTTGGGTTATTGTTCCTATGGAGTTTTCTCTGTTCTCCAATAGCCATGTGGATCTTATTTATTTTCCTGTTTCCTCTCAAAGGTAGATCTTCCTTGGTTTTCAATCTAGGGCGTATTCGTTCCCCAAGACCAATGTTCCCACGATAGGCTCTAGATATTCCATCAAATTTACATTTACATTTCCGCCATTTGGCAGACCCCCTTATCCAGAGCGACATACAAATGTGCATCTAAGTCTCTATCGATGAATACACTAACACTAGTCCACTATTTTACAGACTTAGGATTCCATCATTTACATTTACACCATCTGGTAGATGCTCTTATCCAGAGCAGAAACATCAACCTAACTAAACCTAACTAAACCAAACTAACTAAACTTTGTTCAGGGAAAACAAACAGGTAAACAAGTTCTAGTTTAAGTGTTTCAGGAAGAGGTAGGTCGTAGTTTGAAGATAGCCAGTGGATCAGTTGTTCGGGACATCTAGGGGAAGTTCATTTTACCTCCTTGATGCCAGAACAGAAAAGAGTCTTGCTGTATATCTACCTCTTACCCTGAGAGATGGTGGGATCAGTCGAGTTGTGAAAGTAGACCTGAGGGAGTGAGTGGAGTGGGAGGAGTAATAAGAGCTTTGTGGTAAGAGGGTGTTGGTCCTTTTTTGTCTTTGTAGGCAAACATCAGTGATTTGGATTTGATGCATGCAGCTTCTGGAAGCTGATGGAGGGAGCGAAGCAGTGGGGTGGTGTGTTAGAACTTAGTCAGGTGGAAAACAAGTTGTGTAGCTTTATTTTGGATCATTTGCAGAGGACCAATTGCGTTCATTCAGTAGATAGACCTGTCAGCGGTGAGTTGCAGTAGTCCCAGCTTGATATGACAAGAGACTGACAAGTACCTGAGCAGCCTGTGTTGATAAAAATGGCCAAATCCTTCTGATGTTGTAGAGAAGAAACTGACATAAGCGTGTCACATTAGCAACATGCCATGCAAACGACAGATAATTGTACATAGTTACACCAAGTCGAGAACCGTGACCGAGTTGGAAATCAGATCGTTGTGTGACCAGCAGTTTATATTGCAAGACCCAAACAAGAACAAAGCTTTTAGTAAAGATGAATGAAATGAATGTAGTAATTTAACATATATCAAAATATAGCACTAACTTTTTCAATTATTGCAAGCTACATTAAAACTCAAGTTATATAAAAAATTATTATACTATGTAAAAAAAAATACAAATTCAACGTAGTATAATTTTTTTTTATATAACTCAAGTTATATAAAAAAATTATTATACTGTCAAATTTTTATTTTTTTTTATCAAATCATGTTAATAAAAAGAAAAGGTATTTTTGATTAGAAACTTTTCAGATTACATTTTCACAAGTGATAATGTATTTTTGATAATTTGACAAGTGATAATGTAATTTTGATTTGATTTATTCCCCAGAGCATGAGCTCTGGTTTCTGCAGGGCAGCTCAACATGTGAAGGGAAAGTGAAGGGTGAAACCAGTGGATATTTACAAAACATAAACTTTACAGAAGCTGATGAAGTGTGCAAAAGAAACCTTTGTCAAGGTGTGCAGATCCACCAAAACAGTAACCACAGCAACAGCATTATAACACCAACTGTCTACCCTGAAAATACAGCCTCAACCAACGGTTCCATGAATTTAACCACAACAAAACCTCCAGATGTTTATGTGAAATGCTCAGGTAATTACAATTAGTCATGCTAAAATAAATGGATTTTATTTTACCTTCATAATATTATACGATTATGAGTTAATAACAGTTTTTATATTTTATAAGCACTGTTTTTTTTTTTGTTCTTGCTTAATGGGACATTAATAGAATAGAATAGAATAGAATAGAATAGAATAGAATAGAATAGAATAGAATAGAATTTCTTTGCCCTCATGCAGAGTATAACAAATCTTTGGTGTAATAACCTTTTTGGTGCTTGTTATATTAGAGAAATAGGATAAAAATAGGATTTGTCAGTATAACAAAACTTTGGTGAAACAACATTATCGGTGGTTGATAGAATAGATTAGAATAAAATAAAATAGAATAGATTTTGATAGCCATTATGCAGAATATAACTAATCTTTGGTGCTAAACCTCAACCATGCTTGTTAGAATAGAATAGATAGAATAGAATTGAATCTTCCGGCATGCCCAGTATAACAAAATATTGTTAAAACAACCTTATCTGTGCTTGTTAGAATAGAACAGAATAAAATAGAATAGAATTTCTTTGTCATCATACACACGGTGCAGAATTCATATCACACACTATGTATTTTTGATGTAACAGCCTCAACTGTGCTTGTACAAAATTATTATAGATAAATATACAAAAATAGAAACAGAAAAAAATAAAATTAAGTATAAAAGGAATTCAGCGTGCAAAAAAGCACACACACACACACACACACACACACACACACACACACACACACACACACACACACACACACACACAAACACACACACTACATTGTTACATATTTCTATATTGGTTGAAGAAATACATTTATGGTTTTTTTGTATGCTTAGGTGCTATATAGAAACAAACAAACAAACAAATAAATGAATAAATAGAAATCCTGTATTTTTAACTGTTTGCTCGATTTCAGCTCACAGATTCTCGGCACTATTTCCAAGATTTTTTTATTTTATTACTTCATCACATTTTTACATTATTACTTTATAGAACTCAGAATTATTTTATCAAACACTACAAATTACTCGAATTGATTCACTACACAAATTTCAAATTGCTTTAACCTCGATTTATTAAAGTGAACTGAGGACCATTCCATTACCCTATATTTAACCCTACTGTACATTGGTACAGTCCATGAAATGTCTGAATTTCCTAATAATCGCCCAAACCATTGCTTCTATTGAAACTGTACACTCCAAAAAGTCGTCATGCTTTCAGGTGAATTAATACGGACTTCTTCCCTCTCAGGTTCTATGGAGGTACGGTTGCAGAACAAGTGCCAGGGGAAGGTGCTGGTGTGTCCAAGGGACAACTGTGGGGTGTGTGCGGAGACGTGGACATATGAGCAGTCAAAAATGCTCTGTGAAATCCTGGGCTGTGGGCAAGTGATCAATAAGATGTACAACGGGAAAACAGTGGATGGAGTAACCGTGGCCAGTGTACACTGTTCTAAAACAGCAGAAAACTTCAGCCAGTGCAACTTCGTACAACTTAAAGACACTTCAGCGTCATGCCAAAAGCCAGCTTACATTGCCTGCACAGGTAGATATTCCATTCTGTCTGAAAAAAAAAGCTAAATAAATAAGCAAACAAACAAATAAAGAACCAAAGTAAAACTACTACTAATAATAATACATTATTGTATCATTTTATGAACATGTAAATAATAATTTAAATTAAATTTTTATTAGTCACTCACATGCAGAGTACTACATGCTTTTTATGACTGTCCACAGAGGTGGAATAAAACTTGGAGTAAAAGCATTAGAAGCATTATTATAAGAAAAAAATATAAGAATATAAAAGATAAAATAAATAAAATCGAATTAGCTCCAGGCTCGGGGTTCGATTCCCACCTCCGCCTTGTGAGTGTGGAGTTTGAATGTTCTCCCCGTGCCTCGGGGGTTTCCTGCGGGTACTCCGGTTTCCTCCCCTGGTCCAAAGACATGCATGGTAGGTTGATTGGCATCTCTGGAAAATTGTCTGTAGTGTGTGAGTGAATGAGAGTGTGTGTGTGTGTGCCCTGCAATCGGTTGGCACTCCGTCCAAGAAACGATATTTTATCCTGCCTCAATGCCCGATGACGCCTGAGATAGGCACAGGCTCCCCGTGACCCGAGGTAGTTCAGATAAGCGGTAGAAAATGAATGAGGGATTCTTACATGTGTTTATCTTACTAAAAAATAATGTTTTCAATTTCAAAAGTGAGCCTTATTCTGTTTTTCCCACAGGGAGCGTGAATGCTGTGCTGCAGGACCCGAGAGATAAGTGCGCTGGAATCCCGATGATATTTTACTCTGGAGCAAATTTCCCACTGTGTACAAACAGCATGGACAAACAGACACAGGATGAAATGTGTGCAAACCTTGGCTGTGGAAAAGCTCTCAGTTTCAGCAAGTCTATCAGAAGCTTAACAACAAGCAAGGGATTGACACAGATCATTTGTCAAGAAAAAAATATTACTAAATGTAACTTCTCTTCAACTAAAATACAAACATGTGAAATTGGCCATCTTAAATGCACAGGTATTGATTTTACACCTCCAAACGTTGTTTCGTTTTATTTCAGGTAAACATGCTCCATGCTCCATGTGAACATCGTTCATCTAAGTCAATTTAAAACATTTTCATTACATAAAAAAGATCTAGTTCTCTGTAGCATCCTATAGAACTGTGCCAAAGTAATTCAGGATGTAATTGTCATTGTCATCACAATGAGAACAATTCCTAATGATTGCTTGCATACCTGTTTCTTTTAGAGATGATAGTATGCCTTAATTCTTAAAAAAAACCTTTTTCCAAAGACTGTATCCAATAATTTACCATGAGCAAGCAAGTATGATTTGTTTTTATGATCATTGGTAACATCTAGTAATCATATTGTTGTTTCCTTATATTTTACTCATAATAAGTCTATTAAGAGGGTAAATATTTTGACAAATGTGTTATAAGTATCACACTGTATACCGCATATTGATTATAATAACGCATTACAGAGAACAGGATGCACGTCACGGCGTCGTACGGTCTCATGAAATCAAGGGATAAGAGAACAAAGATGAAATCCAGAGTAACAGCAGATTTTGGGTTGATTTCAGGGCATGTGAGAATTTCCAAATGATTTAGAATTCCTGTGATTGGGAATTTTGGTTCGTTTTTGTCAGGAATTTTAAGATTTTTTTTTTTTTTAAACAGAGAATCTTTCAAGTAGACATTTTATTGTATATATTGTAGGTGTATATGTATCTTCTTTCTGGGATTATTTTTATTTTAGTTCTTGAGTGCATTTCAAGATTTCATGACCTACAGTACACCAAATTCTATACAGACACAATCATCCCCGAGAAACGTTTCAGTAGTGTTTATTTTGTTTCTCAGATTGGAGAAGGCTGGTCATCACCAACCACGAAGACGCCTGTAAAGGTGAAGTCTACCTCAAGAGTGAAACGGCTTTATATGCAGTGAGCAATGATAGTTGGAACATTCGGGAAAGAAAAGAGCTGTGTAAATATCTCGAGTGTGGGAAATTCTCTGAAATTGCCATTGGAGTAGATACGGACATGTCTTTAGTAGATAGGAACATATCTTTCTCGAGCAGGAGCTTCAGTTGTCCTGAGAACCCTAACAGCATCTGGGACTGTGAGAATGAAAGTGCATCTGTGAAGAATTCACATCAACTCTACATCAACTGTACAGGCAAGTGTAATGTTTTCCGCAACACTTTCAAGCTTTTTATATAGATAGTAATCCTGCACACGTACAGTATATATCCAGTCATGTGAAAAAATTAGGACACCCCATGAACGACTGTGTTTTATTAGAAGATTCCAGTAATATATCTAAACAAATAAAACCAAAGAAATGTCTTTTTTTTAATTATCTGTGGAAAAATAATAATAAAAAAAAAAAATCTAATTTCTTGTTAGGAAAAAGTAAAGACACCAGCACAATTATTTGTACTTATAATCACATCAGATTATAGTTGTTACAGAGTATTTTGAAGAAAGTCTTGACTTATTTAAACCTCAAATATTTACTTTGGTTTGCTCTTAATTGTTGAGGTGTGAGGTATCACCATAGTGAGATCCAAAGAGCTCTCTGAGGCCTTCAGAAAGAAGATTGTTGATGCATACGAGTCTAGCAAGGGATATTAAAAGATCTCTCAAGTAGAATTTGTAATCAGTCATTCCACTGTATGAAATTCATTTACAAGTGGAGAACATATAAAACAACAGTCAACATGGACAGGTCAGGACAGCCAAGAAAATTCACCCCAAGACCAAACTGCAAGATGTTTAAAGAAGTCTCCAAAAACCCTAAAATATCATCATGGGACTTACAGCAAAGTGCATGAGTCTACAATCAGAAAGAGACTGAACAACTTAATTATAATGGAGGAAGGAGGAAACTTGTGCAAGGAGGAAACATTTGCTGTCTAAAAAAACATGAGGGCAAGACTGAAGTTTGCCAAAGAACCCAGAGACATATTTCAAGACTTCTGGAATAATGTGCTTTGGACAGATGAGTGTAAAGAATTATTTGGACAACAGAACAAAGATGCCCTTTGAACAAAGAAGTTTGACGTAAACAAAATACAGAAAAAAGTCTTATTGAGGTTATTTCAGCCAAAGGGGGAAACCTCTGTTTAAATACTCCTTAGTTTAAATACTCCGTAGTTTAAATACTCATTTTGTTAAGTTGTTTTATTTAACAAGTGAAACGTGTTTTTGTTGTTGTTTTTGTTGTTGTTGTTTATATCACTTTCACCAACAGGTACAAATTAACAAAATCAGAAATTGACATGTTGACATTTAAAGAACATAAATTCTATATTGTTTCTATATTGTTTAAAATGTTATAAAAGTGTAAGAGCTAATGAGGAACTGACACTGAACCATGTTAAGACATTACCCATCAGCCCCGACACGTCACATGTCAATGTCCCGCTATGTTATGTTATTATATTAATTCCCCAATTAGCATATTTCTCTCTCTCTCTCTCTCTCTCTCTCTCTCTCTCTCTCTCTCTCTCTCTCTCTCTCTCTCTCTCTATCTATCTATCTATCTATATATGTTTATATCCATAATGTGTGTGAATGTGTGTATGTGTGTGGGTTTGTGTGTCTGTGTGTTTGTTTTCATAGATGAGCCTAAAATGACACTTAAAGGCAACTGTGCAGGCGAGGTGTGGCTTAACAACGAGCCTGTGTGTTACAACTCGGAGAAGACAAAGCACGTCCTCCACGAGTTTTGTCATAAGCAGGGCTGCGGCGCGTTGTTCAAAACCTGGTCCACCAAGTATGACAAAAATGCACGTTTCCTGAAATGCACATCAGATGAAAGCAAGCTGTGGCAGTGCAACTCAGGAACGTCTCGTTGCGAGGCCATCGTCTCGGTGGCGTGTGAAAGTAAGACCCTAACATCACTGTGTAAAGCATCACTGTGTGCTTTACAATCAAAGGTTTTCAATTCATAAGGAAAAAAAATCCATACTGAAAAACTTGCTTATTATTCAATAGCTGAAACTGATTTCATTGGCTTGTTGGATTATTTTCACTTTAGCTAAATGTTTCCTACGTTTCTCCCAAAGTTGTTTCAGTAGCTGATGATGGTGGTGCAGTGGGATGTAGCCCTTGATGCAGATGTCCTTTAGCCTGCCCCAGGGCTTTCCTACTCATTTTTACACTTTGCTCAATCCGATAAGCTTCCAAGGCCTTGACTGTCATGTTAATGACACTGTCATGTTAATGACACTGTCATGTTAATGACACTGTCATGTTAATACGCCTTCAGTGGAATCACACTCATCATCTCATAACTTGTGTAACTGTATTACAACTCCTGTCCAGTAACTGCACAAATGTCTCTAATGCTAAGGCTAGATTTCTCATTATGAAGTTTTATATCCGTGTAAAAAAAATAGATAGCTACTGAGATCGAGAGAGAGAGAGAGAGAGAGAGAGAGAGAGAGAGAGAGAGAGAGAGAGAGAGAGAGATAGAGAAAAATAGAGAGAGAGACAGAGAGAGAAAAGAGAGAGAGAGAAAGGTAGAAAGTTAGAGAGAGAGAGAGAGAGAGAGACAGAGAGAGAAAGATAAGAAGAGAGAGAGAGAGAGGAGAGAGAAGAGAGAGAAAGAGAGAGGAGAGAGAGAATAGAGAGAAGAAGAATAAAGAGAAAAGAGGAAGAGAGAGAGAGAGAGAGAGAGAAAGAGAGAGAGAAGAGAGAAAAGAGAGAAAAAGAGAGAAAGGGAGAGAGAGAGAAAAGATGAGAGATAAAGAGATAGAGATAGAGAGAGAGAGAGAGAAAAGATATATTTATATATGAGAGATAGATAGATATATAGATAGATAGAGCTATCAGATCTATATCTATAGAGAGAATATATACTAATCTCGCTTTGTATATATAGCTTCTCTTGTTCTTTTATTCTCATCTCTCTCAGCTCTCATTTCTCTCTCTCTCTCTCTCTCTCTCTCTCTCTCTCTCTCTCTCTCTCTCTCTATCTCCCTTGCTCTATCTTTCTATCTATCTATCTCTCTCTCTCTCTCTCTCTCTCTCTCTCTCTCTCTCTCTCTCTCTCTCTCTCTCTCCCTCTCTCTCTCTCTCTGTCTCCCTCTCTTGCTCTTTCTGTCTCTCTCTCAATCTCTCCCTTTCCTTCTCTCTCTCTCTGAAGCCAATAGTAAACTTTGGTTATTATAATCGAATTCTTCTCAATGATGTGCCCATTACACAAATACAGCAAAAACCAAAATATAAAAGAATTTCAATATAATTATAAAGAATCTAAAGATCGTTTTATCTGATCCAGAATGGAGTTTCCTTTCAAATCTGAAGCTACTTTCTTTTTTCTTCTGTTGCTGATTTTATTGTTGGTGACCATTTTACTCCATAACATTTATTTACAGAGGCACTGACATGGAAATTCAGCGAACCTTGTGGAGGATCTCTTCAAGTGAACTACAGCACAGTTTGGAAACCTGTCTGTCTGAAGAACAAGAATGATGCAGATCGGATATGTAGAGATCTGAAATGTGGAAACAGCCTTTTATTTTCTGATGATGAAAATTATGAAAATAAAGAAGTTACAGATATTAGTATTAACTGTGACCATGGCAGTAACAATCTAATGCATTGCTTCAAATCAGAAGAAGAGGTCTGCAAAAAGAAGGTTCAAATTTATTGTGAAGGTAAGTGCAAAGTTTAGTAATATATAAATGTTGTTCCTGATTTCTAAGGAGGCATGTGTTGGTTTTTGGGTCTTCCTACAGGATTTCTTTGGCCATATTTTCTACACTACCGTATTTATTGCTATATTTTGGGGGCTGTTCGGATATGCTTTAGCGAATATGTGTGATTAATATTACACATCTAGTGCTGGCTTACACTTAATGTATTGCTGTCTATTATACCAGAGCACTGTTGCCTTCTCTCATCTGATTGGTCAGGAGGTGTTGATTAATATCCTATAATAGACGTAAAGCAAAAAAGTTGCTGTAAAGCCTAAAAAATAAAAAAATATAAAAATAAATAGTCCAGTAAAATTTTGTGTTTTTTAAAATTTAAAATTTAAAATTTAAAATTTTTAAAATTAAAAAGTTTGTGATTGTCGCTGTAGCTTTCATAACATACAGTACTGTAGGTGATAATAAGAACTTGTTTAGGAAGATGTTCCACAACAGTAGCAGTAAAGAGATCGAAGGTTAGACCTTTATTTCCTTTAAAAAAAACATAAAATTAATCAAAAGCTGTTACTATTGGCTACTTTCTGTGGTATAAGAAGACTGAAATAAAGATTCACATAATATTAACTACTAGGTGTTACAGTAACTGTAACCTTATTGGTATTGTTGATTATTTTCCAATCCCAGCACACCCTGTTGTGTTTTATTTCTTACTGCAGTAGTCATTATTTCAATACAAGTTTTTTACACTATTTTTTTTCTCTATATGGGTGCAATTCCAGATCATCATTATGATCCACCAAATGGACCACAAAGTCCACCAACTGGACTGATCATATGGATTGTGATGGGACTCATGCTGCTAATGGTGGCTTTGATGGTTATGTACTGGAACAGAAAAACTATACGCACCATATGTAAGTACCTCATTTAACAATCTAGACACTGTGATGTAACCAAATAATACTGTATATATGGTCTGTCTATTATGATCAGAGAGAACAAACAATTTGAACATGATGACCATTTTGATCAAATGACCCATTTTAACTAAAAAACAACAACAAAAAACAAGTTTATTTTTGTTTAGCTACATTTACATTAACATGCGTCAAACAGCTCTAACAGAAAGTCCTTACATATTGTATGCGGCTTCACTGAGAGCAGTTGAAAATAAATAGCTAGTATTTATTCATATGGAAAACATATCTGAAATCACCACTAGAGGGAAATATCAGATTTGTGACTTAACAGTGTTTGAAAATCATTCTGAGAGAAATCACACAACAACAACAATAAAAACCCACATAAATATAATGTATGTTTTTTCATTGTATCATTGTGACCAGTTATAAATATATAAAAGTATACGTCATGATAGTCTTTAATATTATTGTAAGAGATTTAAGAATTAGGCTAAGGTGTTCATTTATTATTCATTGTTAATAATAATTCATTATTTATTTATTTATTTATTTATTTATTTATTTATTTATTTATTTATGTGGGTTAAAAATGACATATAACAGATTTAACGTATAAATGACTAACAGTGTCTTTTAATTATGGCTCAATTCATTTTAATCACAGTTAAATCCAAAGAGAATAATGATAAATACAGTAAAGTGTACAGTTAAGTCATACACAGTTACATGGATTACTTTGTTATTTATATCATTAATTTATTTACATTTTATACATATTACATTATGTATAAATGTATACTCCGGTTTCCTCTCCCGGTCCAAAGACATGCATGGTAGGTTGATTGGCATCTCTGGAAAATTGTCTGTAGTGTGTGATTGCGTGAATGAGAGTGTGTGTGCCCTGTGATGGGTTGGCACTCCGTCCAGGGTGTATCCTGCCATGATGCCCGATGACTCCTGAGATTCCTCCACGGGCTCCCTGTGACCCGAGGTAGTTCGGATAAAGCGGTAGAAAACGAGTGAGAGTGAGAGAGAATAATAATAATAATAATATTTGTTTAAAAAAAATCCTTTAATGTCCAGCCTCTGCCTTGTGAGTATGGAGTTTGCATGTTCTCCCCGTGCCTCGGGTTGGCACTCCGTCCAGGGTGTATCCTGCCTTGATGCCCGATGATGCCTGAGATAGGCACAGGCTCCCCGAGACCCGAGAAGTTCGGATAAGCGGTAGAAAATGAATGAATGTATGAATGAATGAATGAATCCTACAATGGGTTGAGAGAGAATTATTCGGGTAAAAATCAGCAAAATATACAGTGTGTATAATCAGAAATCCAACGTATTTTTTTTTCCTTGCTGTTTTAAAACATGTCCAATTCCCCCCCGAAACTCTAGTTGCAAGATGCAAATCTTCACCAGAAGACTATGATGAGGAGATCAGCGAGAATGAAATGCAGAATCTGAATGATAAAGGTGATTTTTTATTCAGTAAAAAATAAACAAAAAACTTGATTTCAGTAAAAATATTTCACTTGATGCTTGTTCTTGTCACTGAAGTTTGATTGTTTTTCTCTAATCATTAGATGTGTTTGAAGTAGATGACTATGATGATATTGCTGCCAATGTGGAGGATAACCAGAGTGATGGTAAGTTAACATTCATATTTATTCATTTTATACAAAGCTATTTATATAGCAGTCAGTAGATCAGAGGGTTTAACTCATTCAGGTCCATCTGAATGGAAGTATTGATAAAATGCACTTATTCGGTGCAATATGGACATAGTTTGTTGTTTAAATCTACAGTAACATGTTAGAATCGATTTTAACTGACATAAAAGTCGTTTG
The DNA here is from genome assembly GCF_022655615.1 of Tachysurus fulvidraco. NCBI lineage: Eukaryota > Metazoa > Chordata > Actinopteri > Siluriformes > Bagridae > Tachysurus > Tachysurus fulvidraco. The sequence goes on from NC_062531.1 coordinate 4,888,765, forward strand.
GAAAGTTGTAAGCATTCAAATGACTCAAGGGGTATGAAAAGTTCTGACATTTCTTCTTTTACTTCACTTTTGTAAATTATGTAAATATGAATCTAATCAGGGGGAGCACGGTGGCTTAGTGGTTAGCACGTTCGCCTCACACCTCCAGGGTTGGGGGTTCGATTCCCGCCTCCGCCTTGTGTGTGTGGAGTTTGCATTTTCTCCCCGTGCCTCGGGGGTTTCCTCCGGGTACTCCGGTTTCCTCCCCCGGTCCAAAGACATGCATGGTAGGTTGATTGGCATCTCTGGAAATTTGTCCATAGTGTGTGATTGCGTGAGTGAATGAGAGTGTGTGTGTGCCCTGCGGTGGGTTGGCACTCTGTCCAGGGTGTATCCTGCCTTGATGCCCGATGACGCCTGATATAGGCACAGGCTACCCGTGACCCGAAAAATTCGGATAAGCGGTAGAAAATGAATGAATGAATGAATCTAATTATAGTGTTTATTACAAATTTCTATCATTTCATGAAAGTTTCATGACATAAAATGTAAAAAATAAATAAATAAATAAATAAATAAATAAATAAATAAATAAATAAATAAATAAACAATTATTCTTTACTTTAAGAGGTGTTAAATATCCGGTTATACTGTTATTAAAAACTAGTTAACTTCTGAAGGGTGATGAATTACACCACCATGACCGTTAGCCAAACTTCATTAAGTACGAAAAATTAAGATGCACAGGTCAATTTAACTCATTTTTTTTTTTTTGTGATTGACAACAATCCAAAGTGCTGTACATAACGTCACATCACATTAAATAACATCATAAGTTTAAACCAAACCACAGGAAGAAATCTATCATCCTTTGTCTTAGTAAGATTAGTAAGAAAATTGGGGATAGATAGAAGAAGCTGATAACAATAATTTTATTCTTCTGTAAGTATGATGAAAGAAGTCAAGGATGAAGTCAAGTAAGGATGAAGAAGGTCAATAATGTACTGTGGAGCAAGAGTTGAAAAAACTTTGGATACATAAATAAGAATACACATTCTGTTCTGCCACCTAGTCTTTCTTATTTATTTATTTATTTATTTATTTATTTATTTATTTATTTATTTATTTATTTATTTTACTTTATTTATTTTACTTTATTTATGCATTTATTTATTTTTGTACTTATTTATTTTAATTGAATCATAAAGGTAATTGTATTTCTATTTCATTGCAGCTTTTTAAATTTTATTTATTTATTTTTATTTTTTTATATAATTTTATTTTATTTTTTTTTATTTTATTTCTATTTGCATTCTACTTATTAAGGCACATTTCACTATATGCCCCCCCAAAAAACAAATATATATATTTGAATTTGATATGTTGTTGTTGTTGTTGTTGTTGTTGTTTGTTTGTGTATTTGTTTATTTCCTCGAGACTGAAATATTAGAATATGCACAATATTAGAACAAACAGTAATTTTGATTTCTACTCAGGTGATGAACAAATCTTTTACAATGATGTTGAAGTATAGCAGTGAAGTACAAAAGCATAAGTACTTCCTAATAGTGTTACACCTCTTTATTGTGTACTCTAATATGCACCACACAATGTGTCACCCCTGATATGTCCTTCTGTGTTCTTCTCCATTTTTTATGCAACACTAGGCTCCTCTGAACATGACGAGGAGGATGCGAGCACAAGTCAAGGCTCCTCTGGGACCGAATATGATGATGTTGATGAAGAAAATGTCATAAAAACAGCAGGCAGCAGCACCATTGATCCAGTCCTTCCACCCAGACCTAACAACTTACCTGGTACTGTAAAGTTCCTTATTAAATCTCACTATAAAACATAATGTCTAGACTGAGATACACAGAATTATTCTTCTAACCTTTGTAGACAAAGTGACGTTTGAAACTGAAGTGGATCCAGAGGAGGGCTATGATGATGTGATTCGACCTCAAACAGCGGACAGTGGGCAAAGAGAAAGCGTCGATATCCCTGATCCATCATCAGATCCACCATTAGCGGTGTGTAATGATGAGGCCGAGCCTCAGACAGATGAATAATCAAGGTCATTTTCTGTTTTTGATAAAGTCACATGATACAGTACGTTCTGTTTAATAGCACCGGCACTAGCATGAACAGCCAGCAAAATATATCAATAAAATATGAATGTACCTTAATTGTAAACGCTATTTGTAAAAAATTAGCAAAATTGTAATTACGAGTTTTGAAAGATGATTAGGAAGTTTAAAATCTTACTTTTTCTTTTGTAATTCATTTTCTAAAATGTGTACATATATGATACCTTAAATAGTGTCGTGTTATTACCTGAATAACCCTGATCCATCATTTTATTTTAATCTGACCACATTTTTTAATACATATTGCTGTAAAAAGTTATGGTGATGCCATTATTATTATTATTATTATTATTATTATTATTATTATTATTATTATTATTATTATTATTATTATTATTATTATTATTATTATTATTATTATTATTAACATTAGTTTGTACTCCAACTATTAGACAATATCTGCTCATTATAATGTTGGCTTTCATCAAACTTGTTTTTAAAATGTATTTTTTGAAAGTATATCTTGTCGACTTTGCATGTTTTCCTTAATAAGTGAATGAAATATAGTTTAAGGGCACAGAGATCAAATTGTCTTACATTTTCATGTTCATAGTCCGCCTACATTAGTGTCCACAAACTCTTTCCAACCGGATTTTTCTTCACGTTTTGCATTCCCAAAATCCTAAAAACGGACAGACCCCATAAAAAATATTATATTATATATATTGTATTATATATTATACATTATTATTTAATATGATATAAATACACATATTATATAAATAAAGATGTGTATATTAATTTATATAAATATGCACATATTTTATAAATATTATATAATTATATAATATATAATCTAGTGTATTTTATGGTGTATTATATATATATATATATATATATATATATATATATATATATATATATATATATATATATATATATATATATATATATATACACCATATTATATATTATATTATATGTATTTATATATATATTATAAACCATATTATATAAATGCACATACTATTAATACAATTTATAACTGTCTTATTTTTTTGTTGCCATTTCTGTTTACTGTAGTTTTATAATAAAGCTTATTAGTTTGGGGTCTGTGATAGGGTCTGTGATGAATGGACAGACTGAAGAATGGCTCTGATGTTGTATATTAAACTGTATGGCTCTAAAACTCTTATAGTTTGATAAACAGCATGAGAAGCCATTTTCTCTACTACCTCCTGTATGCCTCACATAAAATGTTCAAATGTTCCTGTATCCTATCTTAGATTACTTACTCTTTATATCCCAGTCAGCAAAATGTCTCCATGTCTTTGCTTTTCAGCATTATTGGCTAGCTCATAGTCGCTCCACTCTGCAGATGTTGACCCCATTGTAAAGCAGTTAACTGACACCTCATGCCTGATAGTGATACACCTGGGGCAACTTTTATCTAGCTTGGTTTACACTCATCACCATGTCAATCAAACTTGACCAATGTGAAGTATCACAAAACCAGTACAGACAAATGCCATGTTGTGCCTTTAAAACACCATATCCCAGGTCCATCTTCCAGTAGTTACAGATGGCTTGGCCTGCTCGCCCTCAGACTTCTGGTAAGTGTATGAGTGTTCCTATCCTATGCTGTAGGAGGACCCTAAATGTTGCTTCCTCACCAGTAAAGAATTTCAGAAAGACACAAACCACAGTTCTGCTTCTGACTGCTAGCTTTTTCAGGGCTTAACAGTCTTAACAGTCCCAGACAGTTTGTATCCTCTTGGATAGAGATGCTAGAGAGAACAAGTATAGAGACTAACCCTTATGAGCATCACTGAGACGCTTCGTGTCTCTAGAGCTGCCAAGTCCACATCTTCCTCTACTCATATGCAACCTTCAACAAAGTTAATTTCAAGATATTCTTGTTCATCCTCATGAGTTTTGGAATTAATCCAAAATCCAGCACAGCATAGCCATGGTCTACTCACTCTCTCTGTGTGGTCATATCCTCGAATAGGTTTTCAGACTCCTGATATATGGCTGACACTCAACCCATTCGCTCCTTTCCTTCCTCGGACACTGACAGATATAGTAGACTCTAGCCAACGTTTCAGCATGGCTGGCCAGCTTATCAGATGAAACTAAAACCCAGCAAAAACACAGCTGCTGTACATCCCTGGAAATGCATCTCCATGGCAAGACATTGTGAACTCCCTAAGCAACTCACGGATCTTACCCTCTGTCACTGCACACAAACTTGGGCCAACCATGACCAACCAACTCTTTTTCTTGTTCTTCTACACATCTCTATAGTGACTGACCCATGCCAGTTTCTCCTCATTAGCAAGATCTCAACATTTCTATCTCAACACTTTCACTAGCATGAGACTACAAAGCACTTGTGTAAGTCAGTTCCTTAAGAATATTAAGTAACGCTATATGGCCTGACCACTGTACATCTTAACATGTCATTCTTTCAATTATTAAATTGTAAATGAAATCATTTCTAATGGCATATATTGATTACATTTTGATATTCCTCATTAGTCTTTAAACATTTCACTCAATGCCAGAACAGCACCCGTTGGAAGCAGAAGTCCAGAGGGAGTCATCTTGGGCAATTTCCTTTGTTTATTTTAATTTTTATACGTTTCTCACATGATAAAGTTACACAATTGTGACAACATTCTTTGGATTTGCTTATCTATGAGACTCAACATGTCCTTGGCCCTTTTTACTTAGCCTTACCTTTACTTTACCTTAGTCTATACATAATTATGGAGCCTATTAACTCTAATTTAATTAAGATAGCTAAAGTTCTTATGATTAAAAATAAAGTTATGTAAAGTAGTTGCTGATGGTATGTTATTGTGTCCTTCATTTTGTTCAATTAAAGAATAGTTACATAGGATCCATATGGGTAAAACAAGTCGAAGAACAATGTCATAACTATCCCAATAGCCTTCAGGAAGTATCATGTTGGGGACTTTGGATTTGACATGAACATGGGGGTGAGTTATATTTACAGCATTTAGCAGACGCACTTATCCAGAGCGACTTACATTTTTATACAACTGAGCATTTGAGGGTTATGGGCCTTGATCAGGGGCCCAGAAGTGGCAGCTTGGTGGACGTAGGAATCGAACTCACAACGTTCCGATTGGTAGCCCAACACCTTAACCACTAGGCTGCTACACTACTTGTACTTAACAACTGACTGAGACAGTAAACAGTATACAAGTAGGCCATTTTGAACACAAATATTTCTGATATTTGTCATGTTGCTAATGTGAACCCTACAATCCTCTAGTCAGCATTCGATCAATAAAAATGTAAATGCTAACAGTGCTTGTTTGATGTCATTTCAATATGTCGAGTTCAATATTCAAATTGTAGTAAAAGATTTCGTCTAGTAACACACAGATTTGCATTGAAGTGGTTTAGATGATCATTGCTATTCCAAGTTCGTTAAGATCACTGGACTGTTCCACCGATTTACCCAAAGGGGTTCATTTGAAAATGGTGTTTACAGTGTTGCGTATAAACACAATGCCCAGCCTCAGAGTCCAAAGTGACATTCTGTCAGGTCGCAGAACCTCAGAATAGAACCCTGGAACATTCCAGAGTTGAAACTGGGGTTAAGATGCCGATCTGTCATTTGTTTTACACTTCCCTTAGGACCCTAATGGAATTTTTCAAGGGTGCTTATATTTGCATTGCAATGAGTTCACAAATCACTTCACAAATGTAGTGTTTATTTCTAAGCCTCAGCTTACATACTAGTCTGAACTCCAGCCTGAATTTCACGCAGTACTACACATCTTTAGCCATATAGGATGACTGCATAAGCTGCTTTATGTACTGATCGACCTTCCTGCATTAGGGATCAACAAACACAGCGAGATTTTTAATATATGTAGCTTACACTCTAAAAGAGCATTGATTAAAACATGGAATTCACTATTATTTGAAAACGTACTTCTTTGCCAAAGTGACAGTTTGTCTAAAAAAAATGATAAAACACCTCTATGGTGAACATATGGTACCTCAAACAGATCCCCAATGCTATTTTCCAACTTCGCCAAAATATGTCCTTGTCACCAGATTTGGATGCTGTCTATATTTTGATTCTGAATCTGGCCCACTAGGTGATGAATGTTATCTCTGTAACCTACAGGCCGTCTAAGGTCACAAGCCTCTCTATGAGGAATATATCCTCTTAATGGACATTACTTAGGAAATGGCACTGCACATTGAAGGATATCTACACCTCTTCTGTTTTAGTGCCACCTTCTACAGGTCCTTACGAGGTTGATAATACCCTTCCACTGGCATGAGTGTGATGTCCATTTCAGAATATTGTTCCACTAAACTCAGTTCAACTTGACATCACGGTGTAATTCACCACGTCTTACAATTGAGGAGAGTTGTTGTTGTTATCCGTTGGCTGCTCCCTTTTTGAGGTTGTCAAATTCCTGATTAGGCACAGGTTTTATGCCTGATGCCCTCCCACATGTGGCCCTCCTTATTTATCCAGGCTCAGGACTGGCACTGAGAGTTAACCCCTCGAAGACTGGGTTGGTTCCCTGCCCAGAAATCAAATCCATTCCATGATTCCATGAGAGCAAGGGATCTTACCATTGGACTACCAAGGATCCACAAATAAGGACGTGAAATATAGTTGGAAACATAACAGGAAGATAATGCAAATTCTGTTTGTTATCTTTAAAATGCAAAGAAAAGCTTCCTCTAAGGCAGTTTTAGCCTATGATTTATATGATAAGCACATAATCTACTATTAATGAATAGGCCAATAAAGTAAGTCCTAGGATGGATATTGTTTCAGGATAGTCTTCCATGATCTGATCTTTCCAGAAGCAAAACTGTCACTGCCTTTTATGCCAACCTTACAAAAAATGTTTCATCCACCTAAAAATGTCATCTTTGTTCCACATGACAGAAATTATGGATTAAAATGGCAGTCATCACACACAGCTCTGTCTATGATGGTATCGGAAACTGGTGACTCTACGACACCACTTGTGGTAATTTTCCATAACAGAGTATAACTGCAGGTTTATTAATAGGACACGATGTTATTATCAATCAATGGGATTCATTCTTTCACCAGGAGATTATGCTTCTGGGCCATCGCATCTGTTGCAAAGCCTGCTGGGAGATCAGGGACAGTGGTTCAGTGTGAAAGGCCAACGCATTGAGTATTGAGTATATGTACCTTTTGCATGCACATGGCAAGAATAAGTGTGTACACATAGGTCATTGAAATGTCACTTCATCTGTAATTTTTGGTCAATATCAGGGGTCAGGATACGTACTACTACAAGCAGGCATAGCAAGATGGTCAGCTTCCAAACCTCTTGAAAGCTGACTGAATAATAATTCAATTCATGTGTTCATCATCTAATGACCTTTTACTCTTTCATGCAACCTGAGCTAAGAGATTTTATTTAAAGTTGCTACAGTAGCTTCAACTTCCATGTCTATCCCGTTTGTCCAAGCTACTAATCAGAGTCGACCACAGGATTGGGGTGAAAGGTAAACTTAAAAATGGCCACTCATGGGTCCTGATTTATTGGGGGTCAACTAGATGTGAGCACCAACTGATCAAAGAGGTTTATGGCAGAGGTGGGAGTAAGTCACACATGTGCAAGTCACAAATAAGTCTCAAGTCATAAATGTCAAGTCAAAGTCAAGTCGAGTCTTTTTTTTTTTTTTCAAGCAAGTCTCAAGTCTCAAATTTGCGAACTTAAAGCTGACTCGAGTCAAGTCGAGTCCCCCATCTCTGAGTCATTTAACTCAAGTCCCAGTCAAGTCTCAAATCATGAACCTCAAGTCAAAGTCAAGTCGCGTCTTTTTTAAATATTTGTCTCAAATATGCGACTTAAGTCTGAGTCGAGTCAGGTCATATGACTCGAGTCCCCCATCTCTGGTTTATGGCCATCCATTACTGGGGCGGCATTTTAAAATGGTCTATAAAAATACATTGCTAATGGTCTATTTTCATTCGGCCCTGATCCAAATCGACTTGATTCATTTTTGACTCGGCTCCTTTTTGTTCCACTTTGAATTAAGTATAGTCTTCTTTTCTAAATAAGTCCATTTTTTTTAAAGTTGGTAAATTTATCTTGTCTCTTAAACATCTGTGTTTGCTGGCTATCTAGCCAATGCAGCTAACAGTCATATATAAAGCTATACAAGGTTAGCCATTATGTTCATAATAGCCAGCCATTCAATTCACCCAGTGTAAGTGTTAAGTATCAATTAAACCAGTTGCACTCAAGTGTGTTGTGATGACTTCATCCCATCTCTGTTTTGGTGTCGCCCAGAAAAGACGGTCTAGCTTGTCAATTTTAATACCCAGACATACATTGTTGTGTATCATTTACACATTACCATGAGCTAAGTGTGATGAAAATTGATATATTTTCCTACCGGAGTTGCTCTCAAACCTGCTTATTTGCAAGCTGTAATAGAATCTATGGCAAATTTCCAACACAGCTGCCTCTTCGTGTCAGAGTGTTATGTTTACTACAGATCTGTAGCTCTGCCATATAAAACAGTCAGGGTGTTGATTTATATTCACTGCAAATTCGAGATGTTTTTCACTCTGGGCTTTAGTGCTGCCTCTCACTGAGTATCCATGAAAGGCTGAAGTGAGCTTGTTGCCTATCGACCATGATGGAAACTCAATCCTGGTTGGTGTAACACTTAAAATATGCTGCAAAGTTCACACTCTGAGCCAAAGTGTTCAGGTTTTCAGGACACACAAGCCTCTCAGAGGGACATCAGCATCAGTGCCAAGACACACCAACACTACTGTCCATCACTGGACTGCCAGCTGCAGCAGATGCCAGTAGATTATTAAAACCTGAAAGGCTGCAGGGTATAAAATATATGTGTATATTGTGTGTGTGTGTGTGTGTGTGTGTGTGTGTGTGTGTGTGTGTGTGTGTGTGTGTGTGTGTGTGTGTGTGTGTGTGCTTCTGTTATATTACACACTGACCAAGGTTTTCAACGTCAGTCGCTAATGTTTATTGTTTGATACAAAGGCGACAGTATAATAAAACTTTAGTAGGGCAATTATACAGTATATAAACCTATTCATGCACTGAAGACTATACATTATCATGCTTTTTCCAGAGTAAGCTTAAGAAACATAGCAAAGTAGGAAAGATGTTTGTTTTTCACAGCATGCACTAACTCTGCTACACATAAATGGCAAAATTATGACATAATTTTTTTTTTTTCAGACAGAATTTTTGGCTTGAATTACAATATCAGCACACAAACTGTAGTTTAGGCCATCCTTAAAAATATTTTGGTTTGCAGTAACAGTAAAAACAAACAAAAAAAAGGGTCGGTAGGTAGGTCTATATTTTTTTTCAAGTTTCAATGTAAAAAAAAGTACAATTTTGGTGATGGTTATTACGTAGGTATGACTTTAAACAAATTAGCATATCGTGACGTCACTGACTGGGTCTTCAACCCGTGCCTTCGTGCGCATCATTGCAAACCTCATTTTGATGCTGGACACAGTTTTTCCAGAACTTTGTACCAAGTTAAAGCGGTGTCGAGCTGTTTTACTGATTTTTTTTAGATGTATTATGGTGTCCGAACCCGTTAATATTATTTTATTGCTTTCGTATTAGTTGTTTGAAGAGTAAAAAAAAAAATTGGTCGGTCTTAACGCAAATTTACAACCGCCAAGTCGGTCGGACTTAAAGCAAGAAATAAAAATAAAAAATTGAGTCGGTCCTAAATTGACAGGGTCAGTCGGGTTACGGCAAACAAGAATATTTTTAAAGATGGCCTTATTTAAATTTTGTTTTTTACAATTTCAAAGCTTAGTTAATTGTTTAAATGGTGTTATTATCTCTCTTGGTAAAAACCCTTCTAGTGAAAAAGGTGCATTTGAGTTAAAAAAAAAAAAAAAGTTGAACCAATAGGTACGACCCAAATCTCCACCCCTCACCCTGACTTTTTTTTTTTAATGAGACTATGTTGGAATGTCACATGAATCATTACTGGAGAACAGGGCTACTACGGCAAGGGCTGCTCAGTGCTGACATGCTGCTTATTCCTCCACTTTCACCCACCAGTCCATTTGGGCATTTTGGCCTCACCCAGTCCTTTCCAACATACCCTTTCACCACATCAGCTGTGGATCTGTCGTTAGGCTCCAGCGCCAGCAGCTTGGAAAACATCTCCATACAGGCTGGCGTGAATCTCTTCCACTGTGATGGGATTTCTGTCGTCTCTGTCTTTTGCCGCCACTCGGCAAACTCCTCGTAGAAGCAGTCATCGCTTGTGCAGTATTCCCAGGGAAAGAATCCTGTAAGGATGCAGAAAAGCAGCACACCAAAGGCCCAGGTGTCCAGGCTGGGCGTTATGCTGAGCGGTGGCGCTTTAGGAGTTTCCTGGCCGGCTTCCAGCACCATGGCGCACAGCTCTGGGGCCATGTAAGGCAGCGTGCTTGAGATGAAGCGGATGAGAGTGCCACGCTTCTGTGTCAAGCCAAAGTCAGCCAGCTTCACATGGCGACACTGGGTGTCCAGAAGCAGCACATTCTCAGGCTTTATGTCGCGGTGCACCAGGTCTAGGCGGTGGATGAACTCCAAGGCACTGGCGATCTGTACTGCACAGCGCTTTACAACACACTCAGAAATCCCAACCTGTGGAAAAAAAGTAAGCGTCAAATTTCTTCACAATAAAACCTTGAGTGCTGACTTGAGTCTTGTGATTTTGTTGCTATTGCTTGACATACAGTAGTTCAGCTAGTAGTTCAGAGAGGCTATTTATTGTTGAAATGAATAAAACAGTGGGCATTTACTCTTAATACACAACATAGAAACAACATTCCAAAAGAGGAGTTTCTGCCAGAAAATCTCTTTATTTTCTTGATCGTCGATACCATTTTAGAAAACCTAGATACCATAATTCACAAAACAAGACAATAGTTAATAGTAAACTTTTCAAAATCTCCTAAGAAACCTATGCAGCTTCTTTAGTATTCTTTCCAGAGTTCCCCATTTTGCATGTTCCCTCCATATCTACATCTTCTGGGTTCTCTGCTTTCCATCCACTGTCCAAAAACATGCAGGTTAAAAGACTAGCAACTTGAAATTGCCCAAAGATGTGAATATGTTGTATACGATGCTCTGTGATGGACCCCGAGGCGATATCCCTGTCTTGTGTTCTATGCCAATCTTCTCAGACTTGGCTTCATTTTTATAATTTATGAGGCTTTTTATGGAACCTGCATGTTCAAATTTGTCAAACAGCAAAGCGGGTGTTATAAACGGCATAAACGAAATACCAGTAAAAGTGGATACGTTTTGGTATCCTGACCACAGGCTTGACCTCTCTTACACCATCATTACAAGGGATCTGAGACACATGTGTTATACATAAGCATGTGTGAATCAAAATGTGATTGAGTGGAGTTTCATTTCATTTCGGAGAACTTCAACTTCAACTAAGCCAAAGGAAGAAGGACAGCTGTGTGTTTCAATGACTCACACGCTCTGAGTTCCTCCCAGTACATACACACATTGTTGAAATATGTGTTAAGCACTACATGCATTCATCCAACAAACTGTCTGAGACATGATTACTATCGCACCAATGGTGCAAAGAGAGCAAGCACTATGCAAATAATTCTCCTTTGTTATCCTGCTGGTTGCTTCTGTTTTGCTGTGTTGTTCCTGATGTTGTAGCAGTAAGGACAGGACTGACTGGTGCTTTATAACATCTCAAATGAGCTACATTTTCCATCTAAAGGATTTGCGTCGTTACAAGTTGTTTTGAAAAACTAGCTGCTTATGGAGCAGAACAATAAGTCAATCATTCATTCAGCTTCAGGAAGCTATTCATCCTGGTTAAGGTCACAGTGGAAGAAGGACACCTCGTGTGACATATATGTCCCTCTTCCACAGACACACACACACACACACACACACACACACACATATATATATATGTATTTCACCTTGTCACTCTGACATATATATGATGAGTGTGAACTTCCACAGACACACAGACACACACACACAGACACACACACACACACACACACACACACACACACACACACACACACACACACATATATATATTTCACCTTGTCACTCTGACATATATATGATGTTTAAAAAAGTTTTATATAAGAAAAATGAAATTAATTAATTAATTATTATTTTATTTTATTTATTTATGTATTTAGAAGAATATCATATGATTTATCTATTCTAATAGTAATATTTCTTGATGTGGAATGTCCATTAAACAAGTAAGTTCCTGTTATCACTTAGTTAAAAGATGTTCTCTGAGTTTGTGTTGAAATTAATAAGTAAAAAAAAAAAAAAAAAAAAAGTGTCTTATCCTGTTACAGAGAAACAGCAAATTGCATGAAGCCTTGAGCTGTTACTACACAATAAGAGAATATAACTTAACATAACAGAGCTGCTGATCAACAGCTTCTGACCAATCAAACATGAGAATTCCAGAACACTGTAGTATAAAAGTCTGTAATTATCCTGAGACGAATAGAAGAACAGGAAAACACAAAGACCGTACAGAACAGTATCGGACCCTGGTCTTCCACTTCCACATAAGACATCAATCACTATTAACAAATGAATGATTTTATGTCCAGAAGTCTGATATAAAATGAGTCAGCACTCTGTTTTATTTGTTGAATATAAACACCCTCCGATTTTAGCACTTGGGACACCTCTTATAAGGTATCCGTCACCTCAGGCTTGCTCATTAGTAACTTCATTTTAAACATTAACAATTTTATTCTGTTTCTATGCTTCTGTAAAGCTACTTCGAGACAATGTCAATCGTTAAAAGGGCTATAAATATAAATTGAATTGTAAAAATGTCTACTTTAATATGAGGCTCATATTAAGCACCACTATGGCGACAAAGACATTCAGTACTGAACAAAAGCATATTCAATTTTTTTTGCCTCTGGTAATTTGCCCAAGCTGCCATGACTGACCCTTGGTTTGATGATAGCGAACAGGTCGCGGCCGACGACCAGCTCTTGAGCAAATCCGTAGTGTTCATCAGACTGGAAGGCGATTCCGAAAAGCCCCACAATGCACGGGTGAGAGGAAAGACGGAGCGAGATACAGTACTCACGCAGGAATCCCTTCAGTTTGGTTGACGCTTTGGGCAGGACCTTCAGTGCCATGGGTGTCCCTGTCTCACATCCACCAAGCAGGAGAAACATGAGACATCAAGGGTCAACAGTCTCATACTTAGGCACATCATGTTCTACATGAGAATTTTCAGCTGATACCAGGTTTTAATTATGTAGGCCAATGAAGCTATAAATCTCTGTCTATTAAATATCGTAGGCATCAGTTACATTCAGTTTAGTTGTACAACTCTAAATGAGCTGTTTCAGGATTTTAGTTTTAAGATGGAAAACATTGTCAAAACACAAAAAAATTGTTTTACTTGAAAATTAACCAGTGAGAAATTACAGAAAAAATCAAGGATGGGTTTTAACATCAAATCACCTTAGTCAGTAGACTTTAATAATGTAACTGGCAAAAAAAAAATTACATTATATGTATATTACATTCTGTATATTATTTATATTATTGGATATTAAAAAACATCCTTAACATCCATTTAAAATAGCAGGTTTGCTCTTTGGGAAATTATTATTAAATATAAATATTAATCTTGCACTTTTGTCTAATATTAATCTTTGTATAAAATTTAAGATTTTATATTACATTTATTATGTCCTGAATTGAATTGAATTAAACATATAAAACCAACAATCAGAAACATTTTAGGGAAAAAATAAGAATAACAGAAAAGTTTTAGTCTAGTCACCTGAGTGTGCACATCTTTTTATGAGTGGGGATGTGGAGCGAATCATGAAAAGCTACAAACTCCAGTTGATTTTTTTAAGCAAAACTTTTAGCACCTTTCAGAACAACAAGGAACAACGGACAGAAGTCCGCATCCAAATCAACAAAAGAACGATGATCTAGCCAAATCAAAATCTCTAGGCTGAGCTGAAGCAGGTTGTGTGCAAAAGATCCTTTTACAATTCGATGGATTTAGAAAATATCGCCAAGTTTTAAGATGTAAGACACTTATACATCTAGTTTATCATATATTTTATGTTTTTTTTTTTCCCCAAAAAAATTACCGTTGTAATTTCACATCGATGGTTAAAAAACTTTCAATACGATTGATCTTGGTTAAAAACTTGCAATTTTAGCAGAGGTGTGTACTGTAAATCACACAGAGTATTAAAAAAGTTTTTTTTTTTCCATTGGTAGGAAATCACTGTTTTCTTAACTGGGAAAGTTTCTAAACAAAGCCACATAATGTAAGTGCTGTTAAATGACTTATTTTTTAAATGTAAGTCATTCTTCTATTGAAAAAATATGTATTAATATATGAAGTAACTTGGATAGAAACTGGAAATAAAAGGAAAAAATCCTTTAGATATGTCGATCAGTTCGACTCAGAGTTGAATTGTTCAGAATGTATGTTTTATCTCGTCTTTAAAAATATATATTTTTCACAAACCGAGTTTAAACGTGATTAAATACATATCCGTGTAGCACAATTTGTGCTGAATATATAGTTTAATAAGACTTTTTTTTTGCAATTATTATAACATTAGTAACTGAAATTAGAACGAATGTCAGAATAACATGCAAAAAAAAAGAGCCTCAGACTCAGTAGGGTTAGAATTTGGCGACTAGTTACCATGATTTTTATTTTAATCCAATACCAAGTAATATCCAGACTAGTATCTTAGTAGTGATATTTTGGAAATTCATTTTGTGTATGTTAAAAGTGAAACAGTTAATATGGGTGAATCTTCTACACAAGCAAACGAACAAACATAAGCATATTAATTACTCAGAATTGTTCGCAAAATTGTATAACAACAACAACAACAATCTGCTTATATGAAATGATAAAGGATTAAAAATATTGTTGCTCATTCATTTCCATACCCTTGCAGCGGTGAGTAACCAGCAGCACACGGCCGTATTTGCCGCGGCCGATCTCCTTGATGATGTTGAAGTGCTCTTTAATCTCAAGGTGACTCAGACTCTGTGCCGTGAGCTCCATCAGCTCCTCTACGTAGCTGCCGCCGTCCTCCGTAGGGCCTAGCTCAATCATCGCTATGCCTGTCTAGAGTACACCGAAAAAACTCTACAAATCAGTTTCCAATGTTGAATTAATATCCTTCTTATGCAAAACTTGTTTACATTCCGTTACACGTTAATGCCTTTTTATTATATATTCCTGTTGTTACTATTAGTACTATTGTGCAATTTCTATCTATGTAAAAATGTATTAATACTTATATTCTGACTTATTTATACCTATACATCATTTACAATAACTGAATTATTTCTTACGATCACCTTGGCTGCAAACGTTTTTTTTTTTTTTTTTAATTTCATTTCAATTCTTTAAATTGTAGCTTGCACCAAATTGTAAGTGAATTGGACTAAGTAAGGACTGCTTTAATCTAGCTGTATTCAGTATAGTGACAATAAAAGAATCTTGAATTTTGAAACTTGTTTAACATCTAAACAATCATCACTGCATGTGTTCATGGAATGCTGTGGAAATTGAATTTTTTTGAAGCCTCTGATTCATAATTGCTGTGAGACTAAAAGATCCCAATCTATATGTTTTGCCAGATATACTGCTATGTTGAACAAACGATAATAGATAAACATACAGCACACTTTATTATGCACAAGTGAGACTCTCTGCTACATTGATTTCACAAGAAGTTGCTGTTTTTTGTTTTTGTTGTTCTACAAGAAAAAAAATCATTAAAAAATCCCAATTCTTAATCGCTAATTTTAATATAAAGAATCGTAAAGAAATACATACGATCTACTAATAAATATAAAGTAAAGAACTATTGTCATTTAAGCTGTTTTTTGCAATATAGTTATAGTGACTTTATAAAATATTTAGAATTCAGGAAATATGAGAAATACAATAAATTCTTAAGTTTTTTTAAGAGCAAAGAAAAAAAACCTTGTTTTTATTGTATTACTTTTTTAAATTTTGGATTCATTGAAACTGAATCAATGAGACAGAAAAATAGTCGCAATAAATCTATTTATTAAAAGCATATTTGTAATATCGTTACTGAACTAATTCCAAATTGCCGTCTCATTCACAGATCACACATGTAGACGCCAACATCTGGATATTCTTATCATCTTTTATGATGAAATGAATCTGACTCAAATTCGTCGTGTTTTGAGTCAGAAAGCGTTTTCCCTTAGTGACTCCGATTTATCACTAAAACAAGCTATATCTGAAAAAACGATACACTTATGTGTTACAAAAAGGTGTATGATATATTGTATAATGTCAAACATAAGAAACATCTAGAGTGTCTAAAATGTCTCAATTTTTAATTCTTGGCTAAATTGACATTTATCTCTGAAGCACAGTGAAGTTGGACTTGGAGTTTTTTAAGAAATGATTTTTAAAATCTAGGGTTAAGATTAGTGTTAGGATTAGGATTAAGGTTAGGAGTATGGGTTAGAGTTAGATCGTCTTAATAATATAAAATTAGGTAAATATGTAACATTTTAAATATGATGTGGCAACTTTTCAAGGTTCAAATCATTTTATAATCCCACGAAACTGTTATGAAAATGATAATAATGATCAAATAAATCAAACAAAAATAAATTTCATATGTTCACACTGCATAACATCCACACTTGCATAAATAATCCTTTAAAAGATTGATAAAGGTGAGTGACATCATATGTACGCTGTATAATATGGTGTTCTAGAAAAGTCATATTTTTTTAAATCCAGAGTATTTTTTTTTATACATTTTGTAATACATTTTGCTTTTATTGGTGAAGAAGCAGATAGATGTGACTCCAATTCTTTTCACCTTCTTAAAGCGAAAGTTTCCTTCAGCATTCTTAATCTTAATGTAAATTTTTAGCACATATGGGTTTAGCCTATATAGCAAGGACAACAATTTACACAAATTACATTAAGATTTGAACGTGATCGTTCTGTTTTTATATTAATCTCTGATCTGTAATCTGAATAAAGTGCAGAAAAGATAAAAGATGGATTTCTTCACATGGGTTCGACTGTAAAACAAAAGGACACTTGAACCCAAGTGATATAGAAGGCTGGCGCATGGGTCATGTCTACAGTAGACATAAATTATAACTTTGAACTTAATAGTAATAATAACATTTGCTTGTATCACATTACAGCAGTAATATTATCTGATAGGCAGTTCTCAAATGTATTTTTAATACATGTATTATTAACTTGGTATGACAAATAATCTGTAAATCAGACAAAAATAAATAGGTATTATTAATGGTTTTTAATTAATTTTTACGTTCAAATCTTGTACATTGCACTTTAGTCAGTGCTGCGAAAGAACACACACACACATCCACAAACACAGACACACACGCATACACACACACACACACACACACACACACACACACTTCGAACATGCACAGGTCTGTCTACTTTGTCTTACCTTTTACAGTTCTCAGTGTCTGATCGTTACGAGTGCTGGATGTCTTCCCTTTCATTCTCTCTCTCTCTCTCTCTCTCTCTCTCTCTCTCTCTCTCTCTCTCTCTCTCGATGAGGGAGGTGCTTCTCTGTACAGTGCTAACACTAACACTAAAGCGTTTGTAGCTACAGGCTAACATTTCCTACTGCTAAGTCATTCCACATAAAACACCTGAGCCAGAGAAACACCTACAGAAGCCTCACCAGAGGAACTGGAGCTCTCGGTACTCACACGCTCCAGAGCTGACCCACTTTCACCAACTTTAATTCAAAGGATGAATTGCATTACTTGAATTTATACACTACAAAACAAATGTTCATACAAGCATGTACACCTTGTCAAATTTTAGCAATCAAAACATGTGTATCAGTGGCCTTTTCAGCACCTGCTACTGGCAGAGTTTTTTGATTACCAGCCAGCAATGCTTTGAACACACACACACACACACACACACACACACACACACACACACACACACACACACACACACACACACACACACACACACACACACACACACACACTCACTGAACTCATTATTAAAACTCAGATGACTCAACGTTAAGTGAAACAGCAGTTAAAAAACATTTTAATATTAATACTGACCCTGTTTTTTATGCCACTAATATCACAACAGGTGGCTGTATGCAATAACAAAAGAAGAGAAGAGGAGCTATTACCAGTGTGTGAGTTATATCATGCTAGAATTACTCATAAGTGACATCTACACTGAACTCTCTATCGTTCTCCTGTAGGGACATCGTTGTTGGCGCCCCGTTTCCCGGGACACGTCCAGCCATATAAACACACAAGCACACATGGACTCACTTATATTTCAGTGTTGACAGATGAGCAGCCAGACAGTACTGCTGCAGCTGCAGGTTTATTTAAAAAAAAAGTACCTGCTCTGTGTGTGTGTGTGTGTGTGTGTGTGTGTGTGTGTGTGTGTGTGTGTGTGTGTGTGTGTGTGTGTGTGTGTGTGTGTGTGAGAGAGAGAGAATATGTTTTATATATACCATTACGACTACTAATAATAATACTAGTATGACTATTACTAGGCTCTCACCACTAATACTATTTCCATACTATTTACTATACTATAACTTTCATTAATAACGCTACTGATTCTTCCTTTTTTTGTGGATACTACTATTACCATTACTACTGACTACTACTGCCATTGTACCTTTGCTATCATGTGTATTTTACTTTATTGTACTGTATTACTACTAATATTGCTACTGATACTTAAATGACTTATCCACAAATCCTCAGCATCTATCCATTACTACCAGCATACTACTATATTACTGTTACTGATATTACTACAAAAATAATACTATACAGTACTACCACTGCTATTGCTATACTGTTTCTGCTGGTTTTACCAATTCTATAACACTATACTAATTTTAATTCTAATAATTCTTCTAATACTACCACCATTTCTAAAACTACGCTATACTACTTTTACTACTACAACTTCTACATCTACCACACCTAAAACTACACTATTCTACTATTACTACTACTACTACTACTTCTACTACTACTACTACTTCTACTACTACTACTACTACTACTACTACTACTACTACTACTACTACTATCATTCCTAAAACTACACTATTCTACTATTACTACTACTACTATTACTTCTACTACTACTACTACTACTACTACTACTACTACTACTACTACTACTACTACTACTACTACTACTACTACTACTACTATCATTCCTAAAACTACACTATTATACTATTACTACTACTACTACTACTACTACTACTACTATTACTACTACTACTACTACGACGATTATTACAACTATCATTGCTAAAACTACAATATTCTACTACTATTACTACTACTACTACTACTATTATTATTACCACTACTACTATTGTTCCTAAAACTACACTGTACTACTAATATTCTACTCCTACTACTACTCCTTCTATTCTACTACTTCTACTACTAACATTCATAAAATTACACTATACTACTTCTATTCCACTTCTACTACTACAACTTCTACTACTTCCATTTCAAAAACTACAGTATACTATACTATACTATACTATACTATACTATACTATACTATACTATACTATACTATACTACTGATTCTAATATTACTACTACTACTACTATAGTATACTATACTACTGATTATACATAACTGTATTATACTACTATACTTCCTAAAATGACACTATAATACTATAATGCTATAGTGGACTATACTACTGATAACATACAGCTAAAATTAAGAATAGGAAGAAAGGTTTAAAGGGTCACAGAACTGAACGGTTTTCTCCATTCGTTAAGCTGATCATTCAGTTTTCTTCAGTTGAATCAGCTGGTTAGAAAAGTGTTATGTTCACTGCTGTGGCCTTGACCTGCTGGCTGTGAAGACAGCCAGTGTAGGGCATCATCCTGGCTCGCTGGTCAAATTTTCTGGTGGCAGGAGAGAGAAGAGCTTAATATAGAAGAGCTTAATGATCAGGGATTTGAAAGCAGAAGTGTTTCCAAACTAGGATGAAAAAGGTGATAAGATTCGCGCAAAGGGATCAACTGATTCTCCCATGTCTTTCAGCCTTGTGTGTGTGTGAGAGACTTTTCTGTTGATAAATGGCAGGTCAGCATATCCCTGTATAGCTCACATTTTGTCACTTTGCACAGAGCAGAAACCATGTATGCCAGTCTTATGAGCTAATTACCATCTGGGCATTTTCTATTCAGCTGGCTTTGCTTTTGCTATGAAGCAAAAGGTGAAAAAAAGAATTAGCAGGGTCCCGGGCAGGGTCATTCTGTAGATTTCGATGCTGACTAAATGAGGAATCGGGCAGCCCTTTAAAAAAAATTACTCTTCGTTGCTCTTCTTAATTCCACCGTGTAACCTTATTCTGAATGTGTGTAGTTGAGGCAGTGGGACAACTCCATAAAGGCGTGTGTGTCTTTGATAGTCAAATCAGGAAGTGTAGTGTGAGAATGTCAGCTATGGTGTAACAGGATGGCAAGGAAGGATCGTCATGTTGAGATTATAGTAGTCGTATATATGTGCTGTCTACACACTATCTCAGGCCTCCATCTCGCCAGCTATGTGTGTGGTAGCCGAGTGTTGTCTTACAGAGCAGACCCCAGAGAAGTGCCAAGTGGGCTTGATCAGAGAGGTATGTCTGCCATTCTCTGAACCTCAAACCCATTTACTCAGTTTTCTCATTCGTTTTATTAAAAAATAACTGTTAAGTGCCATTACATTTCTGGTAATCCTCTGTGTACACTGGATACGCTTCCGTAGCATTACGACTATTTGAGAAATGAACTATTTTTTGAGTCAGTGTGTTTGAATAAGCTTCACTGATTTTTAAATGGATCGATTAATTTAGACTAAACTCTACATTTATTATTAAACAAAGTTCAATTAGTACTAATGGTAAATTATGATTTGTCTCTTTATGAAGTCCTGGCAAAAGTCAAAAGTTTTATTTGTTACTGTAGAACAATGTACTGGAAACTTCAACAATACTGCTTTTGCTCATTTAAATAAATCACAGCAGTTATTATTACTTAGTAGTAGTAGTAGTAGTAGTAGTAGTAGTAGTAGTAGTAGTAGTAGTAATAATAATAATAATAATAATAATAATAATAATACTTCAGTATACAGTGTAATACTTTATTTACTCTTTTTTACTTAAGTGAAAAGATTGACAATGGAAATTAAAAATCAAACTAATTAAAATTTTTCGAAAAAACAAAACAAATGTGCTGATTATTAATTAGTAAGATTTTAAAAAGAAACTAAAAAGAAAAATCTTTTTTTTTCAGATTAATTTTATTTACAATGAAACTAGTATGTATCAGACCAACTGTGTTCATTTAATTAATCGCTTTTTTATGCAGTAGAAAATTTTACGGTTTTTGGAAGACACACTTATCCAGAGCGACTTATAATTTATCTAATTTTTTATACAACTGAGAAATTGAGGGTTAAGGGCCTTGCTCCAGGGCCCAGCAGTGGATGCTTGGTGGACGTGGGATTTAACTCACGACCTTCCTATCAGTGGTCCAACGCCTTAAACTCTAAGCTACCAAATTTTAATAAAATATATACTATATACTGAGTCTTAAGTCTTTATTAACTTACCTTTTTCTCAAGGAAGTGCATCAACACCAAACATTAAATCATAACAATTTTACTTTCTGTATCTTATGACAACTTATTACTCTTGTTGTTGTTGTTGTTGTTGTTGTTGTTGTTGTTGTTGTTGTTGTTGTTAGCAATATGAAGATTTTGTTCAGTTGATCATCTTGGCAGCAGAAAACAGACACAGGATCAAGTTCTGGGCCTCTCCATCAAGTGTAGGTTTATAGTGACATCTACTGCTAGCACTGAATATGTGGAATGTGGATGAATAAATAATAATAATAATAATAATAATAATAATAATAATAATAATAATAATAATAATAATAATAATAATAATAATATATTAAATCAATCAATTGCTTCATTATTTATTTGTGTTTTTATTTTTTTTGTTTTTTAATTAAATAATTTATTTATTCATTCATATATGTAAGTATTTATTAGTTTTGTTTCATTTTGTCTTTTTGACTTCAGCTTTTTTAAAATTATTCATTTATTAATTTTTTTTTTATGTTATACTTATATACTCTTGATGAACCGTTAGTGTGGGGTATATAGTCCCAAAAATATATTGAGGACTCATTTCAAGTCAATTTAGACACTGCATTGATTTATGTATAAGAGCAAAACATTCTAATTTAATAGATTATTGTATACTGCATTTATTATATCTACAAATGTAGTGTAATAAACTCACGACATGATTAAAGTAATTGGGCTTTGTTTAAAAAAAAAGAAAAAGAAAAAAAACCCTTTGCGCAATCCTGTGGTCTTTTTCATTTCTACTTCCTCAAACGTTTTGGACCGCACTACACATGGTATCGAGACATCTTGCTAAGTGTTTTTTTTCTTTGATATGTATTTTGATTATGAAACCTACTATCTTGTGGTTTGCAAGCAGTGAGAACACAACGATTAGTGCCTTTACATTGGCATATTTCTGTCCTGCATGCTGCCCTGATTACACAATTTCCGCTTCCTTTATTACAAAATGTACTCAAAGTACCCAGGTTTGCTAACATTTGTTGTAAATTGTTTGGCAATCTTGAGCGAGAGGAAAAAAAAGATTGATGATGACCTTTATGAATCATACACACTGACCCGTAACGTTAAAATCAACTGCTCCCCCTTGTTCTGCTAAAAAAAAACAGCTCTGATCCATCAATGCATGGACTCCAGAAGACCTCTGAAGGTGTGCTGTGGTATCTCACACCAAGACATTAGCCGCAGATCCTTTAAGTCCTGTAGGTTGTGAGGTGGGTCCTCCAAGGCTTTGTCCAGCACATCTAACAGATGCTTGATCCTGATTAAGATCTGAGGAATTTGGAGACCAGGTCAACACCATAAACTCTTTTACTCTTTGTCACGTCCTTCAAACTGTTCCTCAACAATGTTTGCAATGTGGCAGCGAGCATCAACCTGCTGAATGAGATCACTGCTAACAGAGAATATTGTTGCCATGAAGAAGAGTACTTTGTCTGCAGTAATGTTTACGTAGGTGGTACATGTTAAGGTATCATCCACATGAATGACGGGACCCAAGGATTCCCAGCAGGGCTCTGGCCAGAGAATCAACCTGCCTCCTTCTAGTCCATCCTGGTGCCATCTTGTCTCCAGGTAAGTGCCATAAAACAACAACAATGACAAAAAACCTGATTCATCACACCAGGCCTCCTTTTTCCATTGCTCAATGCTCCAGTTTTGCCCATTCATTGTAGCTGTGTACTCGGTCCAGTCTGCAGCTACAAAGCTCCAAAACCCAACAAGCTGTGATGTTCTGCATGTTCTGATGCCTTTCTGTCATATCCAGCATTAACTTTATGAAAGGTTTGTGCAACTGTAGCTCTTCTGTGGGATCAGATCAGACGGGCTAGCCGTCGATCCCAATACACACCAGTGAGCCTCAGGCATACCTGTCTCCGGTTCACCAGTTCGGGTTCCAAACACTGCAATCTGGGAACACTTTATTTCCACAAGACTTGGAGAAGTTCCAACTCAGCTGTCAAAGCCATCACAATTTTGACTGTTCGATTACTGGGATTTTATTCTAAATATTCGTTATTACTCCATCTATACTCAGACTGACCGAGGTGTGACCTGCTCCGGAAGTTTCATCGTAATGACCTCTGAGTGCTCAACTAGGGGGAAAACAAATTCAATTTAAAGTCTACTCATCAACCTGTGCTTAAAAGGCATGTTAGTCATATTGAAAGTTCAGTGAAAGTCAGAGATGTTACTCAATTATTCAAGCACAGATCTGAAGTACAAAGAAATAAGGCATGTACTGTGTGGATAAAAAGATGCACATGCTAGCTTTTGCTTTTTTCTTTCATCAGACACTTCTACACACAACGGAGAACTTAAAATGAAGCAGTCAAGATGTCCCTGAAGTGTAGAATTTTAGCTTGAATTCAAGGAGAGCAAAAATGTTGCTTTAAGCATTTAGGATATTTTTTTTTTCATAGTACCTCCATTGTTTTTCACAGGCTCATATTCATCCTCTAAAAATAACAGCTTTTCAACATCTTTCCGATAACATGCACCAATACACACCCCCTCAGCCCCACCTCATCCTTTACTTGTGTCTCATTCTTCAAGCGAGACCCCTTTTAGCACCTCATGTGATGTGAAACATTTTGAAAACAGGAAACTCGGTGTGTGTAAGCCGAAGGCCAGTGTCGGGAAAGTGAAATTTAAGGGTTCCGTTTTGCAAGAAAGAAGAAGTTTACATGTCATTTACTGGAAAAGCCTTGCCTGCTTCCTCTAATGTTGCCCTTCCATACCTCAAAAACAATACAGTCTCAAAGGCTTTATACATAACAGGCAGGTCACCTGGGTCAGAGCTTGTTGCTCTGCAAATATGTAAACTCCTTGTCTCTTACAGCATGCTGAAGCTCAGATCAGACCTGCTGAACAGTTTAATAAGAGACCATTTAAAAAGAGAAGATTACAGTATAAGGACCATGAGCAATAACAGTGGTTGTATTCTCAGTAAAAAAAACAGCCAGCAGAGGGCGCTATAAAGCAAAATATTCAAGCATGAATAGACAACAAATAGCTTATATAAGCAACAAAATCACCCAAGGAATGGATGTAACAGCAGTTTGACATTAATGACTTATTAAAAAATTGAAAAGCATTTGCTTGACAAACATGTTTTGGTGTTTCACCAGCTTGGGCTAAACAACTGCAACTAGTAGGCCATCTTTACTAGCTATATGTATTGCAGAAAGAACATTAATGCAATCAGAATATCTATTAATCGTTTATGGATCTATTTAGTTGGATAACAAGGTAAAGATTGTCTGACATCTACTTTGAGCACTTCTGCTTGTGTTTTTCTAACATGTAGAGTAATGTTTATAAGTAAAGCTGCATGCCGTTTAGTAGCAAAAAAAAAAAAATTGTGACCAGAAGGTTGTGATATCAAACCTCAGGACTGTCAGTAAGCCTCGGTTGAACCATTATGTACGTCATTAAGTGGCTTTGCTCTACATTTCTGTTTTTACCTAGCCTACTAGGGACTTTTTTTTACCTACACAAATGTATCTGCTGATATCAAACCCATTTCTGCTTTCTGAGATGCCCCAAGTGCTAAAATTTGAAGGTGGTGGGCTACCAATCAAAAGGTTTGGAGTTCAAATAACTGGTCTACCAAGCAGTCAATGCTGGGCCCTTAACCCTCAAAAAATAAAAATGTAAGTCGCCCTGGACAAAGGCATCTGCTTAATGCCATACATGTAAATGTAACTGATTTTGCCAGCATAATGGTATGCCTGCTGATCTGGAAGCCTGGGACGAAGGAGTACCATCCCACACTGGGGGCAACCGTGCCTCTCCTGCTATTACGCTGCTGGCTGGCTTGTGGCAATCAGCAAATAAATGCCAAACAAAATGCATTCACATTATCTGCTTAAAACTCTCTTCTGCTCTGGTTCTGCTTCATATCAGAGACCCTGTCTGTTCAGATCGATCAGTCATCAATAATTATACATTATCTGAATCAGATGCATTAAAACAAGATGTACAAAAAAGGTGATTTTTTTTCTTGGATCGCGTACTGGACATGAAAACCACATCATTTTGCATGTTTATATATGTTACATTATTTTCTCCTGATATGGTTCAAATTACGAGATCGCCGTAAAAATATATTTGCTCTGAACAATAGCACATGCTAGTGCTAAGAAGTTTTGACACTTCTACATTTTTTTTAGGAAAACAATCCAGTCTATTTATTTGTTTGTTTATTTATTTATTTATTTATTTATTTATTTATTTATTTATTTATTTATTTATTTATGAGGGGGTAAAATGGGTAAAAGTTCATAAGGAGGTTAGAAACACAATTCGTACTCATGTATGTCACTGCAGAATTTGAGGAATAGAAGCAAAATTGACTGAATGATTAATTCAATGGAGAAAAAAACACCAGGATTTAAGATACAGATTAGGATTGTATTGCATTGTAATGCTAAGAGCACTTGTGTGCTATCTGTAAAACACTGAACTTTTTACTCTGTTCAAGGAAAAACAACAGAACTCATTTGCTTCACAGACAAAACCTTGTTGTTGTTGTCCTTCAGCAGATCATCCCATCCACGTGGTCTGGTTCGGCACAGGGTTTTATCCAGATGCACTTCCTAATGCAACCCTCCCATTTTTACCTGTGCTTGCGACCGGCACTGAGAATTACCCACCTTTAAGTGCCTGGGTTGGTTCCCTACATGACATCCTGCTGCTGAACCACCATGAAAACTCTTTTCACAACCTTAAGGTCTCTCTATGGTTCACATATAGATTGAAAACACAAAGAACTGTATTTTAATAAATAATAGTAGGACATTCCATTATATTAAATAATCAATACACAATCTGAACATTCCACCACCCTGGTGTTAATAATTGTCCTGTAACCTCATGCCCTGTTGTGTTTTATTCCTTAATTCGTATTAAATCACAATGTTTTCAGTTAAGAGTGAAATTTCTAATCCTGTGTCCACTAACAATGCAACAACGCAATTGACCCTTATACCACATTTCCTACAAAGTGCACAGCGTGTTATGAATGTTCTGCATCACTATGGCTATATGATTTAGGCATATTTATGATTTAACATAATACACGTTGGGCACATAATACACATTCCACAAAATTCTACAGTATGCTTTCAGACATAATATAAAACAAAGGGATGAAAAAAATACGTAATGACTATGATATGATTTTGGATAAACTAGATCTAGTGTGTGTGTGTGTGCGTGCATGTGTGTGTGTAACACATATAAAATAAAATAAGCAAAGTATATCTTTGAATTATAAGTATTAGTTTGTGGTTTTGTGGGTTTTTTTTTTAGACTTTTTTGACTTTTAGTTCATTTATATATAGACTTCTTTTAGTAGTGGTTGATTTTTATGATGTGAGACACTGCTTTGTTTTTCTCTTTCGTGATCCCTCTCACACCACAACTAGACGTTTTATGCTCTCCATAAGAACTGTACATGCCAGACTGGAGTATATGGTTCCCATGGCAACTGTGTGTAGCTGGCAGACACAACATGTGCCACTGGAGAGCAAATAGTGAAAAGTGGTTCAGTTACACCAACACTGTCGTGATGAAGAAGATGCCGGATCTACGCTCCGTCTTTCTTTCTGACCTTTAGGACTTCTTCAGTCAGCATGTTCAGCTCAGAGGATTATATCAGTGTGCAGAGAAATAACGGGAAGGGAAATGGCCTAACGTGCATATTCATTCTACTGAAAGCGTTCTGTATTCTTCCGTAGTCTTTCTAGGAAGGTCTGTTGATCAGCACATTAAACATTCACACATCCGTTCTTCCGCTGACTGGAAGTGTGAATTTTGGCTTCGCAGAAAGAGAGAGAAAGAGAGAGAGAGAGTGAGAGAGAGATATGTGTATCACAATGCTGACAGTGATAGTGTGATTCTTTTTGCGGGTTTTTTTTTTTTTTGGTTTTTGGTTTCTGTCTTCTTCCTGAGAAGATTCACAACTCAGCTATTTTCTAAATGCACTCGCTAACCTCTTGGCATTTTTCTGCCACATGCTTTACATCACCCGAACACTTCCTATACGTTATGATACCAGTCTAGATAAAGGAATCGGTAAATTACAATAAATTACAAGGAAAAGACTCCATATTGTTGCAAATGAACTCGATGATCGCTTCTCAGATTCATTCAGCATGGGTTAAGCTCTTCAAAAAACCTCTTAACGGATAGCAGGCAAAAAATAAATAAATAAATAAATAAATAAGTAAATATTCCATTAGAAAGAAACATTTTCCGAAGATAAACCATGTTGCAGTTGAAAAGAAATCACAAAAACACACTACGATACACATCGTTTAATTTATGAGAGAACTGTTGCTAACACCAAACATAGACTAATTAGCGACTGCAGCTAACAAGGTTGCTAACCCTAGCACTTAGCCAGAAGTATTATATATCATACAAAGATTGTAAAGGAAGAATTTTGGAAGATGCAGTACATAAGAGTATCAACTTTTTTCCTCAGATGTGTTGGTATATTTCAAGGAAAAGTTTTCAAACTGTTTTAAATCCACTCGCTAAACTCTTACCAGTTTTATTTTGCATGTTTTAGGTTCCTGAAGGGAAAAAAAGCTATTAACTGATAACAGGCCAAAAAAAAAAACCTTTTCTGAACTTTTCATCTGTGGGATGTTGTGGTTTAAAGAAAACTCACAACATACCCACCATTCAATGTGTGACAGAACTGTTGCTAACATCGAGCATAAACGAACTATTGTCTATTCCCAGTTGCTTAGCAATAGCATTCTTGTAACTTTAAGGATTTGAACTCTGTGTTTTTACCTTCCAAATGTTCCACTGAGCACAATGTAATGTAGAACATTCTCCAAGCACACAACAAACTAATCTGCTCCAGATTGTTCAAAGCATAAAGTTAAAAACACATGCTTTTTTTTTAGATGGTAGAACATTTGTAGGTGTTGTGAGAACTTCCATATATTATGTTCCTTGTTCTTAGACTGCAAACCTTAAGTTTTGGTAATATCTTGGGTACATTGTGTGTGCCGCACATGTCCTCATCGCCTCACGGTGATGCCAGCCGTTATTACATCATTACATCGCATGTTTTCGAAACCTTGGGAGAACATTATTTTTCTAACGTCATCGCACGACCTCGGTCGGAACCTGATGAATACATTCTGTCCTATTTATTTTGGCCGATGATTGCATAAAAAAAACTGTTTATGCACCAAAAATACAATCAATAATACAAGCAATGACTCAGGATTTCCCAGGCTCCTGATCACACGCTGCAGTACATTACATCTTTTCGCTTTTAAAGAGTGCTTGTGACTGTGTGATTGTGCAGTAAGGCCTCGTAACCGATTTTAGCAAACAAGCCGGGTCGTGTGAATCTGGCAACGTGTTCAAGCTCTAAATTAGCCTTTCACTTAGAGTCTGTTTGTTTCACTGTGAAAAGACCGATGCTGAGAAGGAAGTAAGAGCCTTAAAGGCATTCCTTGGTTCATTACATCATTTCCCGTAATGTGCTTTTGTTTCATGGGCTCAATGTAGCACTGTTCTATACTATATACCTATTAAACATGTGTGCGTGAATATGTGTGTGTGCCTTTAGCTGCAATTCCTTCTTTAACAAATTTGATCATTAATCCAGACCTATGGCTCTGATAACTAGGCAAAATTGTACACATCTAAGTAACAAACCTAATATGTGTGTAGTCGTGTGCTTGCGCTGATAAATCAGTTATGTGAATGGAATTTATTTATAATAAAGAGTGTACATACAATATTTTCATGTGTGGCAAAACCGTTCATCAATCATTTTCACCGAAGCCGATTTCATGTGGGAACTATTTCATTTGAAAATGAGTGAGTCAGAGAAATCAATGGAATTAGATCCATTAGAAAGTGAAGCATTGAGATGATTGATGGTATTACAGTTTATTTCAATCTGGTAATGATATATAGCGATCGAGAGCTGTAGTGGCTCAATGGTTATTTATCAGAAGGTTAGAGAGTCAAACCCCGGTACTGCCAGTTGAGCCTGTGAGTTTCCTCCAGAGGTGCTGTATCATGGCTGACCCTGTTCTTTGACCCTAACAAACTGGAATGTACATATACTAAATAAAGGCTGATTCTTCTTTCTAATAATATATTGCTATCCAGAACTACATCAGCGTGAGATTTTGCATAGTTCCCACCAAAATAAAATGGAAGCCAAATTATATATGATGTTCAACAAAATATTAAGTCATGGTTCGATTCATTAAAGCCATTCTTTGATTATGGCTGTGAAATATTAACATGTGGCCTGAAATATATTATTTCTTGGCCACAACTTCTAAAAAAAATCCCCACCGTGTCACCTCAGAGGATTCCTAAATTAGAACCGGATCATAGCTGCTATCTCTTTGAAAGCCTGCCCTGGCCACTGCCCCTGCATCTGCCCCTTTTTCTGCTAATTCGTCTTGAAGCACATTACAATGTAGAGGTCCCTGGATCATGAACTTCCGTTTAAGCCTAACAGTGATCTACAGGTGGTCTCCTGTCACTCGTTAGCCCTGATGGCGGCTCCATGCTGTTCAGGGGTGACCCAGATTTCATCCTGCGTGCGCACACTCTTTTGGAAAGTTCCATCAGTCATAATCAGTTCTGATGGGTTTCTCCTTCTGAAAAGCGTGTGAGCGAGTTGCATTGTGGGATCCCGTGTCCATGGAGGCCATGGGAAGAAGACAGAGGAGTGAAGGCCAAGCATTCACTCACCCTTCCTCTCTTCTCCCCTCCACACCCCCCCCTTTCCTCTCCTCTCTCTCCCGTCCTACAGTCCTGAACCTCTGCTAGAGCGCCGCTGCCCCCTCCTCGTTGCAACTTGGCCCCCATAAGAAATCCCATCAGGGCATTGTGGGTGGGATCAGACGGGGGTCAGTGCCGAGGAAACCAAAGAGGAAGTTTTCACAAGAGTCTAGCTTTCTGCTAGCACTCTTTTTTCAAAGCGGTCAAAGGAAGCCCTCCCACGCCACCGTGGATTCACTGGAGTGGACAATGTTGGTTTTCAAAGAGACATAAAGAAGGAGAGAGAGGGGGAGAGAGAGGGAGAGAGAGAGAGAAAGCACTCGGCCATGGCTTTGGTCAGTAGTATGTTGGAATGTGTCCAGTATTGAGTAATTGCATGCAAATTATAAATATACAATAAGATCAAAATGTGCACATCCCATAATAGCAAAGTAATATATGCACATACCATAATAAATGTAATATATTTTTTATATTGATTTTACTCAAAGTACCAAAGTATATTTTTATTTATTTATTTATTTATTTATTTATTTATTTATTTATTTATTGGATATTAAACCAGGAATAAAAAAAAGCACACAAAATCTATCTATCTATCTATCTATCTATCTATCTATCTATCTATCTATCTATCTATCTATCTATCTATCTATTGGATATTAAACCAGAAATAATAAAAAAAAAGTACACAATATTTATTTATTTATTTATTTATTTATTTATTTATTTATTTATTTATTTATGGGTTTTTTCATTTATTTATTTGTTTTTTTTTTGTATCTTTCTTTCTTTGTTTATTGTGTAGTTTTTGGATATTACGCCAAGAATTTTTTAAAAAGTACCAAAACATACAAGATTTGTTTGTTTGTATTTTACAACTAGCTCTTGCCTTGTCGCTGAAATCCCCGGATTCACATTCATTCAATATGGTCAATTTTTTGGGGACTTTTTTGCATTCTGAAGGGATTTTCTGTAAATATAATTCTGCACAATTCTACCAGCATTCTTATCAGACCTTGCCTTGAATCACGCTTTATAATAAAAGCTGTTACAATTAAATATAGTACACATAATACTTGTTTCCAAAAAAAAAAAATAAAAAATGCCTGGATTAAACAATATGAATGATAAGTATGACATCATAATATCAGGTTCTAACATTAGCACACTTACAGAAAATATTTAAAAAGATTTGTTAAAATGTATTAATACATAGCATTGTATTATGAAGAATGGATTTTCAAAATAATCCATAAATAATAATTTTATTCTGATAATTTATCCTATTCAATTTTGATCCAGTTTTATCTCTATCTTTAAGGAGCAGCTTAAAATTCATAAACAGCAGATGATGAAAAAGCACCAGCGAATCTCAGGCATATCGCGACCTCCTGCTGACTCAGTAGGCTATGTGTCCGTATGTAGAATGGCGGCAAACTGGACCTCTGTCTCCTTGGGAGGCCTTTGTGCACCATCCAAAAGGGAAGAGCTCAAGAAGCCTCAAAAAAACTTGGACTGAATGAGAAAGCGGCCATCAAAGATCGTCTCTACATTCTCCTGGTCACCTCATGCTAATGCATTCTGACCTCAATAGCCAGCAGGGTGAATAAAGTGGGAGACAGTGAAATAAAAATAATGGTTGTCAGAGCTTCCTGGAATAACCATCACTAAATTGATTTTGAAGGAGAGAGAAGAAGGCCATGGTACATCAGAAACATCTTAAACACAGACCGTTTCTACATATAATAGATATTGTTCCGATAAATCGAGATAAATATATGATTTATTTCTAGACATTAGATTGCTATACTTTTCCAGACACTTTATATTTTGCTTTTTATTTTTACAAATAAATGTATGAAATGTGCAGAATTATATACTAAGCAAATAAAGACGTTTTCAACTTCCAGGGTGAAGAAAAATGAATAAAAATGGCTGTAAATAAGCTATAAAATTAATTATTTGTTGCATAGTAAAAAAAAAAAGCATAATAAGAAAATGCTGGGTGCACATAAGTACATAAATAAGATTTATTCAATTTTTTTAATTAGATTTTTTTTTTTTTACAGATTTTTTTTTTAAGGAATAATTTCATACTGAGAAATAAATGAATAAATTAGCTCATATTTAAGACGTATTTTAATTTACTAAAATCCTTAGCTGTGATTTACAGTATGTTCTACTGTGATGCATGTGTATTAAGTGCATATGAAGCATGAAGATATTTTTCTTCATCGATCGATGTATATACCCAAAAGCAGATGTGTTTTTTTTTTTTTTACTCAGAGTGATCTGAAGGGGAAAAATAGAAAGAAAAAAAGCCTCAAAATCAAATAAACATCATAGATAGACTGCTCACTACAAGGCTTTCCAAGAAGCGCATCCTCAGACCGAGAATAGACACTGCCAATGTTTTCATTGTGTCTTCCGGCTGATGAGCTCCGAGTATCTTTTATTGAATCTGCACCCATTTAGAGAGCAGAAGATTACGCTGCTGGAGACTGCACTCAGCCATGACAGTAATAGCCTCACACGCTCTACACTACAGTGCTGCCGAGGCTGGAACGCATCCACTGCTACACAAATCCACATGTAGGTTGATGTAGAAGATCTCTACAGTACAAATGTGTTCTTCATCGTCTTCATTGTCCTGCCAGTCACAGAAAGCTGACCTGACCTGTGCTCCATCAATGGATCTTTTTATTAATGCTGGAAAAGACCAGACATTTTGGCCACATGAGAACTGGAACTGTGCTGTTCCTATTAGCCAAAGGTCCCAGGATGAGGTTCCTGTTCAAGATTTGCTCAGAAAAAAAATGACAACATAGAGACATCATAGAGACATGTTTTTGACCGTTAATACGTATATTTTACCTGGAAACATGGCTCTAGTTTTTTGAGAGAAGTTGTATAGAGATGCATAAATGCAAGGTGCAAGATGT
The DNA here is from genome assembly GCF_022655615.1 of Tachysurus fulvidraco. Classification (NCBI taxonomy): domain Eukaryota; kingdom Metazoa; phylum Chordata; class Actinopteri; order Siluriformes; family Bagridae; genus Tachysurus; species Tachysurus fulvidraco. Next base: position 4,922,360 of record NC_062531.1, read on the forward strand.
ATGGATTCTTCTGACAAGAACCAACGATGATACTTGGGACAATCAGAACAGTTTAGATTGGTTGAGTTAAAAAAAAAAAAAAAAAACAAAGGAGAGAAAAATCATCTGCTAAGTTACAATGTGAAGGAAAAGATAGTAAAAAAAAAAAAAGGCTAAAAAAATCTAGAATTTCATGTATTAAGATTCATATTCTCATATATATATATATATATATATATATATACACACACACACACAGTATCTTGATCATCTATCTTTACTATCTATTAATTGTTTGCATATTAATATATAACAAGTGTGACACCATATGCACAATAACTAAATCCTAAATAATCATTCATTCATTCGTCTTCAGTAATTGCTTTATCCTGGTCAGGGCCACAGCGGATCTGGAGCCTGACCCAGGGTCACTGGGTGTAAGGAGAGAATAAACCCTGGATTTGAAGTTGGTTCTTATAACGCATGACCACAATACACACATCCACTGACACACTCATTCAATCCACTGGACAATTAAGAGGATCAAATCCACATAATGATATTTTCCGGAAGTGGGAGGAAACCGACGAACCCAAGGGAAATCTACATGGAAATGGTGAGAACTTCCAGTGGTGAGAATTCTACATATCCGGTAACCTAAACTCGGGATCGAACCTGAAAGCCACGATCCCCTAACGATAAAATATGGGGGAAAAAGGTAAAGTGTTAAAATAAATAAAGTAAAATAAAAATGATGGAAAAACAAAAGCTACCCGGAACATCAAAGTTTGTGATCTTTAAAATCGAGGCACAGAAAGTATCGAGTTCTGGAAAAAAAAATGTCCAACCAAGACAAACCGAGCAGCTGATCATCCGATGAAGCGGCATTTCCTCAAAGTTCTTCCTTTAAACTGGACCCAACAACCATGTCATCTTGTGTAGGAATCATGACTCAGTTGTGTTTACTAATGTAACTATTCCATTCATCAGACAAACTGGCAGAAAATTAGAGCTAGAACTAAAACCCCAAGCTCACTTTATTTTAATTTTGATGGCGACTCTCTAAAAAATAATAAATAAATAAATAAATAAATAAATAAATAAATAAATAAATAAATAAATAAATAAATAAATAAATAAATAATGTCCCCAAGATGGGTGTCGATACTGTAAAAGGGGTGATGATCAGTGTTTGGACCCCTCATTAGTGTTGTACTTAATATGTGTGTGTTCTTGTACTTGAAGGGAGGATATGTTTGAAATTTTATAGAGGCTTTGGAACAGTAAAGGGAGAGGAGGATGACTGGAGAAGTAGGGAGGGGAGGGAGATTTCACGCTCGTTCTCACAGTCCTCAATCTCTCCGAATTCCCTCCACTCCACTCCACTCCCCCAATCTTGTTTCACGGCCAACGGCTCTCAATACGTGACTGCGTGTGAGGGTGAATGAGCAGGAGGTTCCTGGTTGAAGAGTTTCATTTGTGTACTTTCACTTCACTTGGGTCATTAAGGGAACTGTATCAATCACAAGAGTCTCCTTTTCTTCTTAATAATAGTTTAGTTGAAATTGGGAACAATGCCATTCATACGCTCTGCGTTTATCATCACACATGTCTAACCTTATTTAACGTGATCCACTTCTATATGTTTTAGGCTTAAGGTGGCTACTTTGTATAGTAAAGTTTCACAGCCACTTCTTTTTTGAATACCATTCTTTTTTTCTTTTTTTCCAGGGCTAAAGTCTTTTTAAAAGGAGTGTCTTAAAGAGCCTGGATGGCATATTGTGCAGTCGCCACCCACGGCTTGAGATCAAAGAGCAGAGCGTGAAAAGGAGCTGAGGTCCAGAATAGGAATGAAGTGGCTGCTTAGGGTCATAGATCACTTAACCGATCACATTAACTTGGAAGAACTTAAAGCCTAAATGCTCCAGCCATGATGGTGGAGACGTGGCTTCATTTGCAAATGGATAGTCCAGAGCAAGAGATAATGGGTCAGAGGATAGTGGTCTGAACCTCAATCTCTCTCTCTCTCTCTCTCTCTCTCTTTATCTCTCTCTGACTGATGGGCAGATGATTGGAAGAAGAGACATGTTTCATGATACATGATACATATCTGCTGTAGGACCTTTTTTTTTTGCCATCAGTCATACTGAACATCCTTTCACACCGGTTGTTTATTTATTTATTTTTAATCAATATAGTGAATCATTAAAATTTTTCTATTGTATTTTATGAGAAGACAAAGAATATTTTTTTAATTGAAATCAAATAAATTATATATATATATATATATATATATATATATATATATATATATATATATATATATATATATATATAAACTATTATATTGAATTGATAAATTAATTAATTAATTACATTTTAAAATAAAATAAATATGTATTATTATTATTATTAGTAGTAGTAGTAGTAGTAGCATTAAGTATTAATATATTTACTAGATTTATTAACATATTAAGAATAATTTGATTAAAATTGGAAAACTGTCATTAGGATTAATTATTTTTGGAAAATTTCTATTTATTTCCTCTATTATTATTTCTTGTGTTCATTCCTTCCTTCCTTAACTTAATCAGTCATTTGTTTCACTGCAGTTTTTTTTTATCAAACGTGAACAGATAATTTTCTAGTCACCTACAATCGAAGAAGAATGTCACAGTCATGTCTACTAAACCCCACAAATGTGCTGAAATATTGGCCGTACGCTAGAGTCTATATTTGACCGGAACACCATTGCACCCGGCATTAAATTGTTAAGTCGATAGGAATATGAAACATGTTGAATTGATTATCTGCGGTTAACTATTTCTGTGTAATTAACCAATATTTGTTGGTATTATATTGCTGTCTAAGCTGTCTTATCGTATGACCGTGTGTGCTTGCATGTGTGTGCATGCTAATCACGCAAATCCTAATTATGTTCATGATTGGCGGTTTTGAGTACTGAGCCTCTGCTCTTCATATATGCTCTTCTGTTGCTCTGGTTTGTTCTAACATAATGAGTTTGTGTGTGTGTGTTTAAGGGGGGAAGGGATTCCCGATTCTGTCAGTCATGTAGGCAACGCTGTTCGGATTAGCATTCAAATCTTTCACCTCATAACGTGGTATAAATAGGTCATTTATTGAGGAGGAAGTGGAATTAAGAGAACATGGAACAAATTTGGAATAGATGTTACTCATTGACTTATGACTTAAGGGTCATGCTGCACTTCAGGGAAGCCGTGCCTTAACGGTGCCTGGTTCCTATTTTTGATGGAGAATTGTAAATACGGAGTACAGAGACTCATAAGACAAGGAAGCAGACCTCATCACTCAAATACTAAAGAAGTAACACTATGATGTTATCTATGTCTGTGTATGTTTAGTGCTCCAAATATCCACTCCTTATCTATCCCCATGCAAACCAAAAGGCAACTGACCTAAATTCCATCTGAAACAATTGAAATAAAAAGTAATATTAAATTAAGAAATCAAAAGAAAGAAAAGAAACATAAGCCATCACAAGTCATACTCCAGATGAGATTAAAGTCAATAAATAACATTCATTCATTCATTCACTCATTTTCTACCGCTTATCCGAACTACCTCGGGTCATGGGGAGCCTGTGCCTATCTCAGGCGTCATTGGGCATCAAGGCAGGATACACCCTGGACGGAGAGCCAACCCATCGCAGGGCACACACACTCTCGTTCACTCACACACTCACACACTACGGACATAGAGATGCCAATCAACCTACCATGCATGTCTTTGGACCGGGGGAGGAAACCGGAGTACTCGGAGGAAACCCAGAGGCACGGGGAGAACATGCAAACTCCACACATGTCTCAAAGCATATTTTATTCCATGATTAATTTCCATCTCCTTAATGGTCAAACGACCAATGTTCTGCTTCAGGTTCAGACATTTCTTCAACCTCGGCTACAACTGTTGAGGTCATAACTGATCTGGACGTGTATGCAGAATTGTTGTAGAACTCCCATTCAATAGTTTACTGAGGTTGGATGTATTTCCCAAAATCTCCCAAGAAACTTCAATTCAATTCAATATCATTTTATTTTACTACACTTTTAACAATGTAAAAAGCATCAAAGCAGCTTTAATGAAATGCGTGAGCCAGAGGTGACATTTGCAAAGAAAAACTCCCTGAAACTACATGAGGAAGAAACCTCAAAAGGGAACCAGACTCAAAAGGGAACCTTACCCTCACCTGAGTGACACCTGATAAATAAATAATTTCCCATTTATAACTGTACACTATACTGTAAAATAAGTTCAATTGTGTAACCAGGAAATTCTAGTTTTATCATGACGTCTGTTTTGTCTACCGACAGAGACAAGTTGCAGTCCTAAAATTATCATAGCAATTGTGGTCCTAATCCAAAGGGCCAAAAGTGTTTGCATAAATTGCAGTCCAAAGCCATCATTGTTTCAAAGTGGTAGGATCTATAATGACTCCCGAACCCCAACCGAAACTATGAGATCAGGATGCATCAGGTAGGTCTGGATAGCAGAAGGTGTCGGGATCACTGGTATCTCAGGAAAAGCATGTGTAGCTTAACAAAAAGAGAGAGCTAGAGAGAGAGAGAGAGAGAGAGAGAGACAGCGAGAGTGTGTGTGTGTGTGTGAGAGAGAGAGAGAGAGAGAGAGAGAGAGAGAGAGAGACAGCGAGAGTGTGTGTGTGTGTGTGAGAGAGAGAGAGAGAGAGAGAGAGAGATTATTAGGTTGACAGACTTGACAAACGAACAGTGACCCTGACATGGCAGTTATTAAGGATGAATGAAAGCTGTGTAGCCATCATTCGTCTCTGTATGTTCATATTAATGAATGTGGTCTTTGTTTTGTCCTGTAAACTTCATAACTGTCCACTCATTCAAGTCCACACGAAAGCACAAAACCCACGATTTTGTGAATTTTTCATTGTGTCCTGGTGCACAAAAAGGTTAACACTGTAAATAAGTTAAAACAACAACATACAGACAGAATAGTGAGCTTCTGTATCTCTTGCTTAAAAATAATGCATGAATATTCATTTAAACCCCTAATACACACACACACACATACAAACACACACACACACACAAGACTGGGCTTCAACATCTCAGAGCTTGTAGTGTGACGTCTTATATCACGGGTGGTGTGTCCTCGTGCGTTGTCATGTCTGCGTGAATGGGCGTCCGGCCTCAGGCCATTCACGCCGCTGTCATCAGTGTGCCATTCTACATTCTCCACAGGACGTTCCTCGTGCATTCAATTCCCGGTCATGTGAAGCACGTGTGCATGACTAGGAGGATGTGGGAGTGTGGGTCTGAGCACATGTCCATGTCCATGTATTACAATAAAGTAACAGGAAATATCAAATAGGAAGACAAAAAAAAAAAAGATTTATTGCCGTGGGAAATGTGCATTAATCATGAATTGTGTTGAATGGACTGCTAGAGTAATGACCGCTGTTAGTTTGCATGTTTTTCAACATTAAACTAAAGGCGTTTTAGCGCGTATTTGTGCTCAGGATCGATTTCAAGCTTTTTTGGGAAGGTCATTATCATTGCAGATTTGTTTTGGCACAAGCAGGTTCCTTCTGAACCACAGACTGACTGCTGACTGAGTGGTTTCAGATTTTATTTCTCCTGTGTGGACAATATTTTGCAGAATGAGGGATTATGTTCATTGCTTTGGCTTGAAACTTGTCAATACTTTGAATGAAGCTGTAGTGTTGAAGCTGCTTACATGAATAATAAATACATGAATAATTCATGGTTTCGTCGAAGTTTTGAAGCTTCTCTGGTGCATCTAGCAAGATTAATTTTCTGTTACTAATGCATACACTGAAATGGTTAAACATGAAACAGGAACTGACACGATAACAAGAGTTGCTTTGAAAGTAAACCGCAGAAAAACATTTGTCAAAATCCGGTGTGAAAAAAAACTTAGCACGTTGAACTAAAGCTTTTGTAATCTGTGAACTGACTTATCTTACTGTAAACTTACTGTGATCATAGTCAGAGGTTTGGGCTAAACTCGCCAAACAGGATTTTACAATACTTCATATGCCCTGAAGCACCTGTCACTGAAACAAATTGATTTTTTTTTTAATTCAGAATTACTCAAAGCAAACATGAACATCATTTACACATGAGATAATATAAACAAATCGGCACCGTTTCGGTCTTTTAGTGCATCGGCTTGAGGCGATAATTGTTGAGAACAAATTTTACTAAAATGTAAATGACAAAAAAAATTTGAATTCGAGTTTCAAGGCAAGGCAATATTATTACGTGATGGAAACTAATTTAGTCGAGGGATTTTTTTTTTAGTTGTGATACCATAAATTTATTGAATAAGGTTTTACAAATTTGACCCCTGGATTGAGTCTCGTTTCGTCACCTGGTGCGCAGTCTGTTGAGGATTGATCTGCATGGACATCCAGAGAGTCATGGGATTGCTGTGGATGGGACAATCCAGAGACTTCACGCCTTCTTTGAAACACTGTTGCGTCGGTCAGCTTTGTGCTCGGGTCTTCATCAGCGACCAACTTCAGCAAGAAGGAATTAGTGTTGGGTTTGTGGTGAACTCAGAAATTGTGCTGATCTGTTAGTTCCTCAGGAGCTCTTGGTTGCTTAATTCCACTCAACTACAAACTACTAAAGTAAAGAAAGAACATTATTTACATTGACATCATTTCCTGTCCAGTGTCACCCAAATGAAGATGAGATTCCCTTCTAAGCCTGGTTTCTCTCTAGGTTTCGTCCTCATATCATCTCAGGGAGATTTTTTTCACCACCATCACCTCCAGCTTGCTCATTATGGATACATGTTAGAGATGTATAGTAAATTAATTTTAAACATTAAGCTTAAAAAAGCTGTTTCTATACTTCTGTGAAGCTACTTTGAGACAACATGAATTGTTAAAAGTGCTATAAAAATAAATTGAATTGAAATGAATAAAATTAATTTGGGGTTGGGGGCACGGTGGGTTAGTGGTTAGCAAGTTCGCCTCACACCTCCAGGGTTGGGGGTTCGAATCCTGCCCCGTCTTATGTGTGTGGAGTTTGCATGTTCTCCCCGTGCCTCGGGGGTTTCCTCCGGGTACTCCGGTTCCCTCCCCCGGTCCAAAGACATACATGGTAGGTTGATTGGCATCTCTGGAAAATTGTGAGTGAATGAGTGTGTGTGTCCCCTGCGATGGATTGGCACTCCGTCCAGGGTGTATCCTGCCTTGATGCCCAATGACGCCTGAGTTAGGCACAGACTCCCCGTGACCCGAGGTAGTTCGGATAAGAGGTAGAAAATGAGTGAGTGAGTGTAATTTGGGGCACATTTTCTGAGGTGCTGTATACAGCTCAGGCAAGACTGCTTTCAGATTTTTCCAGCACCCACTGACTGGACATCTGAAGAACACAAAACTGGAAATCTCTTCTAGTCATGTGCATTATTTTGAAGGGTTTTATTCCACTTATGCCACAGCAATCTTCAAAATATTACTTTTTTCATTTTTTTAAAGAATGCTATCACGCTATTTATCCGTTTATACTGTATGTACATTTAACACGCCGTGGAACATCTGCAGGTTAATTCCTTTACTTTCTCATGAAGTGAATTCGAGAGAAAATGCAGGTTCCCTTTAACGAGCTGTTACTATAGCAACGATAAAGTATTTGGTTGAGCGTATTAACACAAACCTGTGATTTGAATTTGGACCAGTTCCTGCTGTCAGAGCTTCACAAACCATCTCAGCTTTAATGACAGCGTACAATATCTGACATTATTTATTGCTTATTGTTTTAAATTCCTTTCACACACCTGGTGTTAACCTGTTGGGTTTCTCTTCGCCATGCAGCCAGAACGTGTTTTATGGGATTTAAATAAATAAATAGGATAAGATTTATTAGAAATTTGTCCAATTACATCATAATCTGATGACCTAATGTGAATAATAGTGATTCAGGAGCATGTTTCAGACATTCTGTCACCTTCCACCTGTTCACCTTCCCACAATTCTTTCCTCATTACCACCTCTTGGTGTTCGACATGCCTCCACCTGCTGTATTCCTGTCGTAGCTCTCAGAACAACATCGATCTGTTCCTGAACACCTGGGCCGGTCCACCTGTCCTGACAGACTCATTACAGAATCGAGGCATTAATGAAACACTGTGTTCCTGGTTTCTGTCAGAAAGAAGAAAGTCCGTGTGTGATGTGCTTGGACGACTATTTTGCCTCGTGTAGTAACAAACCAGCCTGTTTCTCTATATGACACATCCATCAGCAGTCATCTTGCTTCTTCTGCAAGTCTGTACGCAGATGTGCAGCGAGATGCCTGGATGTGTTTCCTCAGTCGGGGATCCGTCATCAAGCATGACATTAATCTTAATTAGGTTCGAAACAGTGTGGCTCCATTCAGCTGCGCTAAGCAGAACGGTCACAGCGAATCCCAGATGTAGGATGACATGATGGGAATGTGGCTAATAGGAAAAGTTACTCTGTACAGCGTTTTAGTATACCGGACATGGACACGCTCTCACTGCTTTCATTCTTCCATTGTTAATCAGTAGAATTTTTGAGTGAAGCTCACTTTGCAGAGGATCACACGCTCTCTTAAAAAGAAGCTTTTTCTCGAGGCCTTCTATGGTGAACGTGCATAAAGAAGAGGCCTACATCGTCAAAGGAGTCAAGCAAACCTTACATGGTCCGGTAGAGAAATGAGCTGCTTGATACCTGTAAATCAACTCACATCAGAGACGATGTTTCGTTTGTATGGAATCATTTTGTCCTCCTACGCCATATCTGTGTCCCAAATGACATATTATACACTATGCACTTAAAATATGCGCTATGTACTCTACCGTCTAGTGTACGAATTATAAAATGGTGTAATATCGTCTCATCCGTTTCCCAGTCGAAGGCAAATGACGTCAAATACACGTAACACGGCGTTTTAACAGAAAATGGTGAATTTTTCAAATGTCGAAAATGAAACCGCACGATGTGTAAGTAACCGTTAGATGTCTTGTTCACCAGGATGTCTGTGGCCATATTGAATTTTTTTTTCTCCTGAAGAGCCAGAGCCTGGTAGCCCCGCCCCTTTTCAGCTATATAATCCAGACAGTGAGCATTGAGTGTATAAAGGAACCAACAGTCCACAGCTCCACGTTTTTATTAGTTGAATAAGATTTATTTGTACTAGTGCTTAAACCCTGTGGTAATGCAAAGACATTGAATGTAATGTAGCTAATAGGGTTAGGGTTAGGGTTAGGGATTATATAAGGGTTTATATTTAAAATAGTTCAGTGTGTGATTTGGAACATGCCTTTTATATGTTATAATGATTTTTTAGTTGTGAATGAAATATCGATTCTTCTCTATAGACAAACATGCATGTAGGTCATTTTATACAAGATGTCAATCAATAGAAGGTGATAAGAGGCCAGTTACTCCATGACAGGTCTCAAAGTACCCAGTGTACATGTACACTCACAGCATCCACTACACTTACAGTACATTTACTGTAGGAGACATGAAGACAAATGAATACGCTTGTTGTTTGGTTTGTTACAGTATATGTATTGGTTTGTACCCCCTTTGGATGGATTGTACCTGTTCTGGAACTTTCTGTAAGCAGACATTTTGAACAGGAAATGAGGTTTGGAGAGGTGGCGAAGGTGTGCAATGTTCTTTTGCTTTTCTTGTTGTTTATTTTGGCACATGAACTTATCTAGAGCAAAAGTGCTTTGAAGTCTCAAGTATAACTCAATACATTAACACTGGTTTACTAGGTTACAGACTTAAGATACCATCAACCTAAAAATGTTTAGGAGTTTCAGGTTTTGTTTATAGACATCCAGTTTATCAACTGTTTACACATACAGTATAGGGGAAGTTCATTCCACCACCTCGGTACCAAGAACAGAAAAGAGTATCTTGATGTATCTTGATGTATCTTGATGTATCATGACCTACCTCTTACCCTGAGAGATGATGGGACCAGACAAGCAATCCACTACTAAGCTCCTATGTGCAGTACAACATACTCCGCTCAAATGCAGTCTACGTGACCTATTCCTATGCACCCTGAAATCTTCAGCGTGCAGTGATTACAGGTGCACAGGATGGCACCTTGCCTTAAAGCAGAAAGGTTTTGTGAGACGGCCACACGTTTCACCTTCATGCAGGGGGTTAATGAGCAGCGCTGCAGTCACATGATCACCATGATGGAGCCACACTGTGCCAGAGGTGTGAGGAGCTCTGTCGTCATGGAAACAGAAGCTGTCATACCTCAGCGGGTCTGACCCTGGTGTCTGGCACTGAGATGTGTTTAGGCTCACGTATTGTATCGATATGGGTGGATGGAAAATTCCTGAAGGATCACAGCTGCACTTTTTTTTTTTTTTAGAGTGGGGGTTAATTCACCTAATCTTCAGTTAATGTATTAAACTGGAAAGTTAGATCAGACAAGGAAGGAGCAAGCATACTAGATTAACCTTTAGGACATGAGAATTTAAAAGTCGGGAGGAAAATAGGTTAGAGGCTGACATTTTATTATATTTTATTTTATTTAAAACATTCCAATGTAAGGAAAAAATACGAATAAAGTATCCCGGTGAATACATTTTATTAAAATTGTTATTATAAAATTTAAAAAGTAACCATTTAAGGCGGGGTCTCCGATATTTGAGAAATGCTTCAGAAAACTGAGTCGGGACGAAAAGCTAAACAAAAATCGAAACAAACGTGTGGCCAATGAACAGAAAGGGGCGTGTCTTGTCAATATGGGGCAGAGAGAGAGTTCAGTGCGCATGTGCGACATTAGCAGAAAGCGGTTTTAACATTGACATGGAGGATAAAAACAAAGAAAGAAAGATAAGAAAGACTTACGATAAGGCAAGAAGTAGGAAGTGTTAATATAGGATCAGCTTTCCAACGCTGGAGAGAACTGAAGGAGCAGGAAGTTGGCCACGTATTCACAGATTGGAGTTTCCGGAGTCAATAACTCCTGAGCTAAACGCTGTTACTACACAAATAACACCTATTTTCTATCGTAGTAATGTAGAGAGGCAGCTACAACCGCGTTTTGTGTAGTAACAGCGTTCAGCTCAGGAGTTATTGACTCGGGAAACAATCTGTGAATATGCGCACATCTCTCTCCACCCATATTGACAAGACCCGCACCTTTCTGCTCATTGGCTACACGTTTGTTTTGATTTTTGTTTTGTTTGGTGGCCCAACGCAGTTTTCAGAAGCATTTCTCAAATATCGGAGACCCCACCTTTAAGCCATTAGTTACTAGGAGCATCTGTGGTCTATGAACTATTGTACTGCTTTGTATTGTATTATTGTACTGTGTCTTGCTCTGTTTACACACGTTTGCACACCTTCACTTTATGTCTTACTGTGTAGTGTACCTAGTTCTGTGTTGTCTTATGTAGCATCATGCTCCTGGAGGAACGATGTTTCATCTCACTGACAATAAAATCTTTCAAAGCTAATTTCTGACTTGACTCTGATTTACAGAGAAGAACTGAAACTAAATTAGAAATGTTTACATTTTAGTAGTTGAGAAATAGTTGATCTCCAAAAGCAAGGTTCTTCAGGACTCATCATCGTTACCGTTGGTATGAAATCTTAAGCAAAACAAGAATGTAAATGTTTGCAGTCTTGGAGTCTTGATCCTGTGGTTGATGAGGATGAGAAATGAATGATAAGATGATAGGAGGATGATTGCACATTTTGTATTGAATGTATTAGTCTGAAATACAATCTCTAATTTTTTCTTGAAGCACGGTGTCGGAAGCACACAGCTTGTAGTGCGCTGTCAGCTGACAATCTGTGGTCCAGGTGTCTATCAGTGTATAAAGAAAACCAAGTGATTCTTGATTTCTAAACATAAACCAGTTCAACTTCTGTAGCAGTACCTTTTGTTTTTGGTCACTAACACACATTTATGTAAATTATTTAGCTAAAGGCAGCTCATCAGACCAGAGGCTAGCTCCAGGGCTAGAGATATTAAATCAAAAAATTAAAGGATGCAAAGACTTTTCATTTTATTTCTCTTCTCTGGTCTCTGGTATTGATATTTAATCCAATTCAATTAACATTTATTTGTACAACACTTTTAACAATGGACATTGTCTCAAAGCAACTTTACAGAACCATAAGAAACATAATACAAAAAATATATATATACAAAGAAATAATATTATACAAAAATTCAAGATTAATATTAGACTTATATTTAAACGTGTTTGTATTGATCCCCAATGAACAAGCCTGAGGTGACTGTGGTGAGGAAAAACTCCCTTAGTTGGAAGAGGAAGAAACCTTGAGAGGAACCAGACTCGAAAGGGAACCTCATCCTCATTTCTCATTTAGGTGACACTGGAGAGTGTTATTATAAATATACAGTGCAGGAATTGTGTATTGATTAGGAGGTTGTTGTCGTCAAAGGCCACCTGGAGTTGACATTTCCTCTTAGAATGTCTGAATACTTCATGAAGCAGAACATAACTGGAGCTGGTAAATTTCTAGATGCCTCAGGATCCTCACAGGGTTGGTTTCATCTCAATAAAGGTCCAAAATCTCCATGATAGCATGACTTGTTTAAAGAATAGTTACAGATGAAATCAGAATGTTTAATGTTTATAGATTTAAAGATAATTCCCACAGCAGCAAATAGAGTATAAGCAAATAAGTCAAAAGCGGTTACAGGAAGCATCGTTATAGAATAAAAACATATCCATTTGTCATATTTAATGCTTATGGAGATGTTTGTACATGTAATATAGCTTTTAGTTGAATATTATATAAAGCTTATTCTGATAACCAAATTGCCCAAATATCAAGATCCACAGTCTTTACTCTCACACCTCAGGCTTAATTATAAGCCAAAAATTTTTTTAAATAAATACAATTACGCATGTTCATAAAGGCATGCCGTAGCACGCAGTTATCAGGTGATTACACACCACTAAGTCTCATGTCACCATGACGACCTTTACAGAAATCACGTGAACGTAGCTGTGAAATCACAGGGGAGGTCAGGTTAAAGTCATCACGCTTCATGTGCTCTTATTAAAGCTAGTGGAAAAGCCATGCAGATTCCATACATTCCACAATCTCATTTGGCAGTCACAGGGTTTACAGTGCTGCAGGCTTTGAACACTTCATCCAAGTACTATTCAACTCCCAAGCACGCGTGATCTGAGCTGAGGGTCAGGTCAGACAGTGCTAATGTCAGGCCTGGCGTAATGCCCTGCTCTCTTTTTCCATATAAGGGCCTAGCTGCTCTTGTTAGCGCTGTTATTCTTAGTACAAGCTTTGCGAGAGGGAAAAATAATGGCATCAAATCGAAGGTTGGACGTGAACTCATTAGCTCTTGGTTGCTTAATTCCACTCGAAACCTCAACACATCGCTTTGGGTTGAAGCCCTAATTGTTCTGCTAATAAGCCTGCAAAAATTTCTCTCGATTATAATATGGGTTTGGTTCGCATATAAAAAAACAGTAGAAATATAAAACATGTAGCTTAATTGACTAGCTCGATCTGCATGTGCTTGCTCGCTCGGCTGTGTGCCCGTGCAGGTGTAAGCTTATCAGCCAAAGCCTCGGATATAAATCACGCCTCGTGAATCTCAATCCAAACTCCTGTCCACCTCCCGGTCTCCGCTTCGGAGTCAGCATGTGAATTATCATCGTACATCCAGCCACAAATCAAACACGAGTAAAAAATTCCAGTTGTCAAGCAGTGGTCATTAGTCAAATCTGTACCGTTGGCTCTGGTATCTGAAATCATATGACTCTAAGCCATGATTGTGATCGCTAATTGTGTTTGCATTAGCGGAACGTGAATCATCTATACTTAAACAGCCCCACCTTTTCCTCAGCTTTATTACCACCCCATTACTTTTTCCCCTTTCTCCTCCGACCCCACCACCGTCACCCAATCATTTTCCACCCATCCTCTCTCCGCTGTGGATCGTCTGCAGTGGTCGTGCTGATATAGCAATCAAGCAGTCATATTAATGAGGGTGATACCTCATGTACCCCTGTCGCATTTAAACAGTAGCCCGACGCTCAAATTAAGGGCTTTTCCGATGCACTTTGGCATTTTCTTTGGCAGGAACAGTGTATGTATACAACAGGCTTTTTGCAGCTCGTGTCCTTTCGACACTTCTCAGCCTGATTACGCATTTTGAGTAATCCTAGAATGATCAAATACAAAATAGATGAGCTCAAGAACCCGTCAGCGCTGAGAGAGATCCCCGACAGCTGTTCTCATTTCATACCGGGAGGTTTTCCCTTTTTGAGCCAAGGAGCGATGGCGTAGCCTTCTGTAATGCTACCTAACAGCTGTTCACGCTCAGGTCGTTTTTCCTCAGCGATTTGAATTACCACATGTAACCGTATGAGATGTGGCCTTCCATGGTGGCTGGTTATTTATAAACACGGCGTGACGTCAATTCAGTCTAAGGTAGGCCGTGGTCTGAAAACGTCTGATGTTTCTGATTGCAAAGGCTTTTTGAGCCTGGAACAATCTGGATTGAGAGATAGCAATGAAAAAAACAACACATGGGCACACAAGGTACTTTACTGTCTAATTTAATCGTCTGCCTCTGTGTGGGAGGATGGGAACCCCTCTGATCTTGTCGTGTTAATATGGGAAAGCCCACCCTTTCCTTCTCCCTCCCTCCTCATTTTTTTTTTGTCGCCACCAACCTCCCTTCTAAAATCTCCGCCTCTGCAGTAAGCCTCACCCACTCTGCATCCAATGACAGCTTGAGTCTCATCCTCAAGCCCTGCATGGCTGCAGAGAGAGTGCGTAGCCATGAAAAGGGTGTGCATGTGTGTGTGAGTGTGTGTGTGTGTGCATGTGTGTGTGTGCGTATATGTTTGCAAGGAAGAGATCAGATTGCGTGGGGGGAGTGCGTAAGGAGCACCGCACCGCGTCTTGCAGCTGCTGACAGTGAAAAAATCATGCTTACCTGAAAATGTGATGAAACAGAAGCTCTAGAGGGTCGTTTTCCCATCGGGATGGAGCGTAATTGCTGGCAATAGTTCGTGTAAATTACACCTATCCACAAATTGCCCACGCTTGCACCTGCCCATGGTTAGTGCTTTCACTTGGTAGTTTCGAAGCCAGAGTAAATGGAGGGGACTCTCCATGGAAAGTCTTATTAAAAATCAGGACGAGTCGTTGGATGTAATTGAAGCTCTGGCCTTTAAGGTTTCATTTGAAATATGAAAGCTCTCAGTGTTCCATTCAAGCTAAAACTAACAGCATGGCATTTCCAAATGGCACAATAAATCAATAAAATGAGGAACTCCGCTGTCTGTATTTACAGAAAATGGTCTTAACTTCCCAAAAATGGGAAAATATGAACTAGATTTAGACTTAGCTATACACAACTATTTGCAATCATACATGCATACATGCAGTGTACATACATACATATGTATATATATATATATATATATATATATATATATATATATATATATATATATATATATATATATATATATATATATCATGTAATAATAATTTACAATAAATAAATAATGAATAACTGATTATCTTCTATCTTCTACTATCTATATAATCTAAACACACACACACACACACACACACACACACACACACACACACACACACACACACACACACACACATATAAAACACAAAATTTGGGGACACACATACAAGTGTGTGTGGGTGTGTTTGTATTGTATAATAGTAAATCTCCAGTATCATATAGGAATTTTTCTTGATAGTTTATAATCTATTTTTATAATCAGATTACAATATATAACAAAAACAGCACATAATAAATTATTAATTCATAATCAATGTATCTCTCTCTCTCTCTCTCTCTCTCTCTCTCTCTCTCTCTCTCTCTCTCTTTTTATGTAAAATTTAAGTTATTTTCCAATTACATACATTTTATTCTTCTTTTAGCAGAACGGTTTGCTAAAAGTAAAAGATATTGCCAAATGAAACGTCATACTGCACCAACGTCTATTTTTTTTTAACTTGACACTAATAAGTTAAAGAAACTGTGTTACAGCTTGTCACAAAAAGCCCCGAAAACTCCACTGCCCTGAAGAGCCAAAACCTTATAAAAAAAAGTCAGAGGTTTAAAGAACCTGTGATTGATGCTGAGTATTAACACTGGAGACTTCTTCCATATGTTATTCACAACACATCTTACACAAAGCTGACTATATGAGGAATTCCACACGGCTTTAATCTAACACGAGGAGAAGTCAATCGTGCGTGTGTTTGTAGCTAGAGATGCGCTAACGTATTCGAACCGGTGTATTAATTATATAAACTTGTGATTTGCCTGCTAGCTGGAAATACTGTCAAAACCTTAAACGTTTAGAAATTCAAAGGTTTATAATTCAAGATCCTGTACTTTAGTGTAACAATCTGTAGATTTTTTTTGTGACTCGATATTCACGCATTCACTTTGCACTTTCCGTTTTACTGTATGTTTATGGATTTTGCAGTTTAGCTTTTTTATGTGCATTGTTTACAGGGTTTATAGCTGACGGCCCAGAACCCTCGGAGCTCTCGAGTCGGATATATTCGGCCACGCCCTTTAAAAGTCATACATGGGAGAAATTTCTAACAATGTTACCATTGATTTATAAAAGTAGCTTGAATTTAAGGTATAAGAATTTAGCTTGAATTTAAGATAATACTTTGACTTTAATATAGCTTGAATTTAAGATATAAGAGGTTTTTTTAATAAAAAAACACCATTTCAGCATTTGTGTGTGATTTATTTAGCAATATTACTCAATACCATGCAACACTCAAAATAATACTTTTTTTCTTCAGTTAAAGAGCATCAGAGAAGATTCTGAAGGACGTTAGTGATATAAGTGGATATAGAACGTGATGTGTTTGTGTCTGCGATATAACTAGAGGTCAGAGTGTATGTGAGGGGTTTTTTTTTTGGTAGAAACAAATAATGCAGGATGGACGCAAGGGACAGAATGACACCAAGAAGACCACCAATCATTTTCAGGTCACAAACGTCACAGGTCAAGGTCACGGACCCAGAGGACAGCCTTGGTGAGAGTTTATGGACCTGTGATTGGTGCTTCCTTGTCAAGGACACGAAATCAGTGTATTGTGTCATTGACAGTATTTTATTGCCTTTCAGTTCACACACACACACGACATGTCACATGCTACTACTTTCCTATTAAAACTGCAGGCCGTTTCCGACGCAGGCAAATACACTTTATCTTGATGTTAACGAGATCCTGGAAGGAAGCAGTAGTCAGAAATGGGATTGTAAAGCAGATGCTGAGTAGAAAATGATGAATCAGTCAGGAATGTGTGTTATATAACTGTTATGCAGCGAGTACACACTGTTACCTTTTGGTACGCCGAATTTCCTAGACTGCTGTGAGAATTCAAAACATTGCCAAATATGGTTAAATGGCAGTGGAGTTGTTTATGTCTTTCTGATGATAGAAGCCATCTCTTCTCTGATTGGCTGTTTCCCACTCGCAGTGTCTTACACACATTCGTGCGTGGTTAGAAATTAGTCTCTGCAGTATGAGTGTGCGTGTGCTTGTGTGTGTGTCACGCCGTGTACCGGAACTTTTGTATCTGCATCACAGCTCGACTGTGCCTCCTCGTTTTCTGATCCAGTCAGGTTTTTAAAGCGGCGCTCTTGCTGTTCTGCACCACAGGACTTCCCCCTCGGCTCTGAGGCATAAAGGACAGTTGAAGCTCTTCCAACCTTTTAGCTTCCTCCCCCTCTGCTCTACAGCAGCATCACGCGCTCTGACGGAAGCAGCTCTTACGCTATAGAGATCATCATCAGTACAATAGCCTCAAGGATGCTTTCTCTCTCTCTCTCTCTCTCTCTCTCTCTCTCTCTCTCTCTCTCTCTCTCTCTCTCTCTCTCTCTCTCTCTCCTCCACACACACACATGTTCCTATACTGCATACACACCCAAATCCCAGCACAAATATACATTAGGTTTACATCCTTTTGAGAAAACTGTGTGGAGTCTGTGGTGCTTTGCTTTGTTTCACAGATTTACACACAGCTTCAGATAACCAGTCCTAACTATGTGTAGCTTTCCTGGATTTTAGAAGAATATTTATTATTAGTGAAATTAAATATTTTTTGTCTGTCATTATTATTTCATGCGATAATAAAAGCATTGCTGAATTCGCAAATCTGATCGGTCAGAAGACCTTTCTATAACAGGAGCTCTGACGGTTGTTCCGGCTGCAGCGTAAATCACAGGTTTATATTAATGCACTCATTTTAATATATCATCGTTTCTATAGTAACAGCTCATTCAAAATGTATATTTTTCTCTCAGAGACCAAAATAATGGAGTTTTTTGCCTGTTTTTTTTTTTTGCACCTAATTTAAGATGAGATGCCCCAAGTGCTTGTTCTAGAATTTGAATGTGTTTATCTTCAGCCATTAAAGAAGAAGAAGAAGCTTTTTTTTGTCACATATACATTACAGCAAAATAACTTATCCCAACTTTAGAAGTTAGGGTCAGCGCACAGGGTCAGACATGATACAGCACACTGGAGCAGAGAGGGTTAAGGGCCTTGCTCAAGGGCCCAATAGTGGCAGCTTGGCAGTGCTGGAGCTTGAACCCTGACCCTCCAATCAACAACACAGAATCTTAACCACTTGAGCCACCACTGCCCTATAAAGGTCACCCAACAGAGGGAAAAACACACGTCTCACACCGAAAGCCGACATCTTCCTGACTTTTTTTTTTTATCAGACTTGCTGCAATAAAATCATTTAAAAAGCTTAAATAACTGATATGGTGATTCTATATCTATAGAGATATTTACTTTTAAAATTCATGGACTTTTAAGTGTTAGTTGAGTGAAGATTATGTATGTAGGATTGTGTATGATCCATTTTTCCGGTCATTATTGTTTTGTTTTATTGTTGTGTTCAATGTATGTCACATAATTCTGAAACCAGTATGAAATTTGTCACCATTTTACTTGTTAAAACTGACCTGCAGAAATAAGTACTGCATAGAAATGGAATTAATGTACTGTAGATTTTGAATAGAGAATGTAGATAGCGACTGTAACGTTCTTGTAACAATCCTGACAGCTTTCACAGTTAACCTGAGTGTGACTGTGTGGGATAAGAGCTAAAAAGGTGAACTGTGCAGTTTGTTACTATCCTCGGAAAGCTGCAAGGTCGCTGGCTGTGCTAACTCATGACTGAGGTTAAGGCAGATGCTGATCCAGCGTTTGGCTTTTCAATGTGACCGACCGAGAAGAAGCAGTCGGTCGTTTTGTCCTTACCGATAACCCCTACACACTTCCCAGCAGGTCAGACTCAAACGCGGTGCAGTAGAAACGGCCTAATATTGATTGCACACCTGACTAAGGTCAAGCGTTTATTATTGTCATCTTTGTTATAAACTTTTAACTACCCCATCATCACCCGATTTTGGTTCGATGCACTATAAAGACGGCGTCGATTAAATAACGACATCCTCGGCGGTTATCCGGGCGATGATGGCGGCATCCTTTATGTGTAGCAATTTTAGTTTTTATTTAAAAATCAATACTGTCACGTATCTATGTGTTCATTGCCTTTTATTGCCTGTTATGTCGATTACTTTAAGTTCATCCTTTTCTGGTGCAGCAGCCCAGGGCAGAGGTTTATGATGAGTATTATCATCAACTCTGATCATGGGTTCACTCATTAGTCCTTTTCCATTTGCCATACTCACTACTGGTGGCTAATTAGAAGCAAATGGGAAGCAGTCTGCGCTGTCATTGCAGTTAATTAGCAGTAAAAAATCAGCCTTTCATTTCCACAGTAATTTTCCCATAGCTACAGTTTGCGAGGGAGCCGGTTTAATAATCCGTACTCTATTCTTCCCTTTAGATGTGACATGAAATGTATTTAAAATTCCACAACAGATTCGTTCAGACATCATTCATACGGTATTACAGATGTCATAAACCTATTAAAAATCGATTTTATGGCCACTTTCCCAGCAGTCTTTGTGTTCCGCACCATTAACAATAACCCATCGAGCGATCAGCAGACCAGACGAGGTGAGAGAAAGAGTTTGACACACGTGTGTATGTGTGTGTGTGTGTGTGTGTGTGTGTGTGTGTTTACCACAAGGTCTACTGAAAGCCTGTTGAGTCCGGTATCATTAAACTGTAATTTTACCGAATGGTGGCGATTACAGGGTAAAAAACATCAGATCTGTAAACATTGGAAAGTAAGCAGAAGGTGATTGAAGTTATATTAGTGAACTCAGTGAACGCTGACAGACTGTCGCTCCAGCCTGACAGCTGTTTAGAGTCCTGCAACGTGCAAAAGTTCATCTCAGCTGCTCTGTAATGCCCTTGTTCCTCACAGAACGTACCGCTTATCCTGACGTCATGCCACGTCAATGCTTTTGATGTCTGAAAGAATGCCAGCTGAGAGCTGGCCTTGAGGCTTAAAAGTCGAAAGATGGTATTTTAATGTTTTGGGTGGGATTGATGACGATCTTTATCCTCTAATTCCACTGATAGTGAATACTCTTCAGATGTAGACTTTGTCTTCCTCATGGGAGAGTTGAGACAAGTATAATGTGAGTGGCGAGACTGTGTGTGTGTGTGTGTGTGTGTGTGTGTGTGTGTGTGTGTGTGTGTGTGTGTGTGTGTGTGTGTGTGTGAGAATGTGTGTCGAGCTAGACTACAATTAAAAAAAGATTCTGTTAGCAACTGCAGGTACTTGACTCTCTATAAAGCTTTCAAACCTGAATGGTAAAGCAAGACATAACTAAAGTTTAACAGGCTGACATCAGATGACGTATATAAAGGAAAGAAAACCATCAATGTACAATATATACTGGAAATATATATATCATTGCTGTCGTATGTCCAAATTTGGTCAATTTCATATTTTTTCACATATCGATGCTATCGGTCAGT